>NW_028122931.1:0-176021 GCF_965194805.1 Balaenoptera borealis
CCGGTACCTTTCTCTTTGATTACTGTCGCTTTGCAGTATAGTCTGAAGTCAAGGTGCATGATGCCTCCAGCTCTGCTCTTTCTCAAGATTGTTTGGCTATTTGGGGTCTTTGTGTTTCTATACAAATTTTAAAATTACTTTTTCAAGTTCTGTGCAAATGCTTTGGTATTCTGATAGGGATTGCATTAAATCTGTAGATTGTCTTTGGTAGTATGGTTATTTTAAGAGTATTAATTCTTCCAGTCTATGCACATGCTATATTTTCCCATCATTTTGTGTTGTCTTCAACTTCTTTCACCAATGGCTGATAGATTTCTGAGCACATGTCTTTTACCTGCTTAGGTATGTTTATTCCTAGGTATCTTATTCTTTTTGATGTGATTGCATATGGTGATGTTTTCTTAATTTTTCTTTCTGACAGCTTTGAGGTTTTTTTTTCTTCTTTTTCTAATTCCTTCAGGTGTAATGTTAGGTTGTTTATTTGATATTATTCTTATTTCCTAAGAATAAGCTTGTGTCACTATAACTTCCCCCGTGATCTGCATTGGCCATGTCCCATAGATTTTGGATCATTGTGTGTTCATTTTCATTTGTCTTTGGTATTTTTGGAATCCCTCTTTAATTTCTTCAGTGTTCCTTTCTTCCCCTTTTATTCCCTTCATCTGTGATGTGAGGACTATCTTTAATATCATGTTTGGATTTCTTTCAGTTTTGTGTATTTGTGTGTGTGTGTGTGTGTGTGTGTGTGTGTGATTATTTAAGTTGCTGAGCTCTTAATTTCACATGGAAACTACCAACCCTGCATTGTTACTCTCCTCCCCCACAGTTACTGAATTTGACCTTATATTTTACATCTACTTGTTTGTGTGTGCCTTAACTTCTTATTGTGAATATAGATGATTTTATTACCGTTTTCTTTCATCCTTCCTATTAGCTGTGTACATGGTTGATTTACTACCTTTGTTGAATATTTGCCTTAACAAATGAGCTTTTTCCTTTAGTAAGTTTCCTTTCCTAATTTTTATGTTTCAGTCGTGACCATTTCTGTTTCACTTAGAAAAGCCCCTTTAAGATTTCTCATAAAGCTGGTTTGGCGATGCTGAGCTCTTTTAGTTTTGCTTCTCTGTAAAACTTTAGATATCACCATCAAATCTGAAGGAGAGCCTCGCTAGGTAGAGTATTTTTGGTTATCGGCTTTTCCCTTTCATGACTTTAAATATACCATGCCACTCCCTTCTGGCATGCAGAGGTTATCGTGAAAAGTCAGCAGATAACTTTATGCAATTTCCCATGTTTGTAACTTGTTGCTTTTCCTTTGCTCCTTTTTTTTTTTTTAAATAGCTACATTATTTATTTATTTATTTATTTATAGCTGTGTTGGGTCTTCGTTTCGTGTGAGGGCTTTCTCTAGTTGCGGCAAGCGGGGGCCACTCTTCATCGTGGTGCAGGGACCACTCTTCATCGCGGTGCGCGGGCCTCTCACTATCGCGGCCCCTTCCCATTGCGGGGCACAGCCTCCAGACGCGCAGGCTCAGCAGTTGTGGCTCACGGGCCCAGTTGCTCCGCGGCATGTGGGATCTTCCCAGACCAGGGCTCGAACCCGTGTACCCTGCATTAGCAGGCAGACTCCCAACCACTGCGCCACCAGGGAAGCCCTGCTCCTTTTAATAGTGTCTTTTTATCTTTATTATTTTTTCCATTTTAATTACAATGAGTCTTGGTGTAGTCCTCTTTGGGTTGATCCTCTTTTGGCCTTACTGTGTTTACTGGACTTGGATGTCTGTTTTCTTTCCCAGGTTAAGGAACTTTTCAGCTCATATGTCTTCAGGTTTGTTCTACACCGCTTTCTCTTTCCTTTTTGCTTCTGGGACCAGTATAATGCAAATATTAGTACACTTGATGTTATTTCACAAGTCTGTTCAACTTTCCTCATGTCATTTTAATCTATTGTTTTACCGTTCATCTTCAGTTTTCTGATTCATTCCTCTGTATCATTTAGTCTACCATAGTTTCCTTTTAGTGTATTTTTCATTTCAGTTATTGCATTCCTCATCTCTGTTTTGGTGTTCTTTAATGGTCTAACTCTTTTTTAAAAACTTCTAACTTCTTGCTCTGGTCGTCCATTCTTCTCCTGAGTTCTTTGATCATCTTTACCGTCATTACCTTGAACTCTTTCTTGAGTAGATTGGCTATCTCCACTTCACTTAGATCTTCTTCTGAGTTCTTATCTTGTTCCTTCATTTGGATCGTGTTTCTGTGTCACCTCATTTTTCTTAACTTGCTGTTTTTATTGCTATGTATGTAGTAGGTTCGTTACATTTCCTGACCTTGGAGAAGTGGCCTTTTGTAGGAGAGGTCCTATGTGTCCCAGCAACCCAGTGTCCCCTGGTCACTAGAACTATATGTTCTAGGTGTACCCCCTATGTGGGCTGCTTGGGCTCTTCTGTTGTGGTGGGCTGACTACTGTGGGTGGTCTGGTAGGCTTGGCTGCCCCCAGACTGCTCGTTTGCCAGGCTCTGCCTTGTATGGAGGCTGTCTGTGCTGCTTGGTGAGACTAAATCATAAGGCAGCTGGCTGCACAACTCTGGGGGACACCAAATCTAGTGCTGGTTCACTTATGGGTAGAACTGCAGTCCAGGTGATAATCAGGGCTAGTGCCCAGTCACTGGTCCTGGGGCTATGCTGGCTACTGGGAGGAAGAGACAGGTCCTGAGTTCTGGCTGCAGGGCCCAGGAGTCTCAAAGTTGGTGTTGGATCACTGTTCCTGACACAGCTATCTGCAGGGTCTGGGGTGTCCCTAATCTTGTGTTGGCATTCTGGTGGGCAGGGTCAGGACCCAGCTGAGTCCATGGCTGCTTCTGGCCTGCAAGTGAGTGTTCTGGTCACACAGGCTGCTGGGCTGTGGTATTCCTGGAGCTGGTGTGTGCCTGTTGGTGTATGAGGCTGATCCCAATGCTAGAGCAGGTTTGCTGTTGGGTAGGTCCAAGCTCCATCCAGTCCCTGTGCAGTTATCACCTGCCGATGGTGAGGCTGACTCCAAGGCCAGAGTAGGCTCACTTGTCAGAGGGGCCAGGGACTCTGGGGCTGGTGCCTGTCCACTGAGGTGTGGAGGCTGGTCCTGGGGCTTTTGGTGGCTGGGCCCATGTCCAGGGGCAGCTGTGCATTGAGAGGGTCTGAAGGCAGCCTGTTTGCCGGTGGGTGGGGCTATGCCCTTGCTCAGTTAGTTGCTTGGCCTGCAGCATCCTAGTACTTGTGTCTCTAGTCTGGTGGAAATGGGTAGGGCTAGGTCCTGAGGCTAAAAAGATAGAGGGAGGATTCTGAAATTATGCTTGCTGGTACCAGTGTCCACGAGGTAGAAGGAGCTCCCCCGAATGGCTGCTGCCAGTGTCTCTGTCCCTGAGGCTGTGCTGTAGTTGCCTTTTGCCTCTCTGGGAGACTCTCCAAGATCAGGAGGTAGGTGTGACCCGGGATCCTTTCAAATGACTGCTTCTGTTCTGATTCTCGGATCATGTGGGATTTTGTGAGCATCTTTTAAGAGTGGAATCTCTATTTCCCACAACCCTCTGGCTCTCTGGAAAATAAGCACTACTGGTCTTCAAAGCCCAACTTTCTAGAAACTCTTCTTTCCAGAACAGGATCCCTGGGCTTGAGAGCCTGATGTTGGCTTCATACCCCTTGCTACCTGGGAGCACCTCTGAAATTGTAATTATTCTCACATTTGTGGGCCACCCACCTGGTGGTATGGGTCTTGACTCTATTGAGATTTTGCCCTTCTTTCCTGTCTTGTCGCGGTGCCTTCCTTATATCTTTAGCTGTAAAACATCTTTTACCGTAGGTCCCGGCCTGTTTCATCAATTGCTGATCTGTAAACAGTTGTGACTTTGGTGTGCCCATGAGAGGCATCAGGCTCCGTGTCTTTGAATGCTACCATGTTGGACAATCTCTCTACTTCACTCTTAAATCATATTATTCAAGTTTTCTTAGTATCTTATTTGATTAGCGACAGTTTGAAATTTATTATTACTCATGTTTACTTCGCCTGTTTAAAGAAATTGAATAGTGCATTCATTCAGTTTGAAATGTAGGTAGTGACCTGTGAATTTCCATACCTCAAAAATCAAGGATAGGACAAAAGCCTTTTCGACCTGTGTTACCCTCAAACTCTGCACCCCACCCCAGCCTGGCAATTAACCTCTTACACCCATGCTCACACCTTCTGTTTTCGGACCGTTAACCATCATTGCATCTTTAAGTGTGTTGACAAAGTGAACTCTAGTCTTTCCAGTTTTTGAGTTTTGTTTTTTGCTTTAGGGAACAGTCCTACTATGAATGTACATTTACTGGTCTGCTGAAGTTCATATATAAACCTGTCAAGCACATTACCAGAATTGGAATTGCTTGTATATACACTTTGATAAATTTTAGAGACAATGGTAGAACAGAAGTAAATTGTATTTCAAATCCCACAATATTTTCACACCATGAAAACCCTTCCCTGTTTACTATATTTGTGTGTAGTTTATCTTTATGCCCATACTATATTTCCCAGAGATGGGTAAGTGTTATGTTTCTTGCTAGCACATTTACCGTATTGTTCAAAGTCAGGCGTTTAGTGGTTTTAGCATGATCCTATTTCCATGAACTCGCAAATACAAGACCTTCTCTCACACTGTCTTTTACTCCCTGCTGTTTTATATTGCCCTCCTAATTCTCAGTCCTGGTCTTTCTTTATGTTCTTCATCAACCTGGATAGGTTATACTATTTTCTCCCTTATTCAAGACCAATAGAATAGAATAGAACACCCAGAAATAAACCCTGATATATGGCCAAAGGATTTTTGACAAGTTGCCAAGACTTTTCAAAGTAGAAAGGATAGTATTTTCCACAAATGGTGCTGAGAAGTCATGTTGTCAACAGGCAAAGTAGGAAGATGGACCCTTACCTAACATCATATGCAAAAATTAATGAAAACGTATCAAGAAACTAAATATAAGACCTAATAAAATAAAAAGTCTTAGAAGAAGACACAGGACAAGGGCTTCATGACATTGGATTGGCAGTGTTTTCCTCAATATGAAACGAAGGAACAACAAAGGTACAGCTAACAAAAAAATTAACAATTTGCAGTACATAATTTAAAAAAATGTGTATCAAAGAAATGTAAACAGAGTAAAATGGCAACCCACAAGATGGGAGAAAATATTTGAAAGCCATGTATCTGACAAGAGATGTCTATTCAGAATATACAGAGAACTCCTACACCTCAACAAAAAGCAAACACCCTGATTCAAAAATGGATAAAAGACTTGAATAGATGGTTCTTCAAAAAGATGTACAAATGACTAAGCACTTGAATAGATGCTCCGTATCACTAAATGCATGTTTATATATTTGTGTGCATGCATACACACACAAGCACACACACACATACACAAGCAGAAAACAAGTATTGGTGAGGATGTGAGGGAGTTGGAACCATTGTGCTATGTCAGTGGGAATGTAGAATGATACAGCTGCTTTGCAAAAGAGTATGGCAATTTTTCAGATATTGAAAAATAGAATTACTACATGATCCAAGAATTTTACTATGAGGTATACCCAAAGGAATTGAAATCAGGGTCTTAAAGAAATATTTGTACTCCAGTGTTTAGAGCAGTAATAATCAGAGTAGCTAAAATATGAAAGCAACCTAAGTGTTTATCCACTAGTTCCTGGATAAGCAAAGTGTGGTATACCCATATAATACAATATTATTCAGCCTTAAGAAGGAAAAGATCTAGGAATATGCTACAACATGGATGAATCTTGAGGAAATTGAGCTACCAAAAATGCCATTTTTGTGACTTTTAGTGAGTCATAACAATACAACTACTTATTTCAATTATATGGGGTACTTAGTGTAGTCAAAACCATAGAAATTGGGAGGGTAATGATGCTTTTCAGGTGGTTATGGAACAAGAAGGAAAGTTATGTTTAAAGGATACAGAGTTACAGGTTTAAAACATAGAAAAGTATTAGAATAATAAATGATGATGTTGATCACCCAATAATATGAATGTATTTAATATCACTGAACGGTGCACTTTATAATAATTAACATGTTATATTTTATGTTATTTGATTTTACCAACATACACAATTGGGAAAGAATGTAATATCAGGAAAGGGAGTGGACCTGGGATAGAGCAGAGAGTAATCAGTAGGGTGAGACCCTGCATATGTTGAAGAAGAAGAACTGAGAGTCTTCATTGGCCAGGAGAGTCTTTATAAAAAAAATTACTCTGAGGGTGTATTAAATAGATATCTATGGGTGCACTGCTATCTCCCATGGGTTATCTTAAAGAGTCTTTAATAAAGTCCATAAGGCTTGCTGAGGCTTTTTTAAAAACTGGATTCCCTAGGAGATAATTAGAGGGTGGTACTTAAGTCTATGTCTAGGTTGACAGATTTTGCAGGGAAGACGAACCTGAGAACAGTGGAGGTCTTAAGAGTGTAAGTACATGGAAATTAAAAAAAAATAATAAAGGGAATTAGGAAAACTGTGGACTTCGAAGGTCATGTATTATTACTGAGTCAGACCTGAGGTTTCTAAGGAGTTATATACACAGTTGCTATTTGGATTACTTGTTGATAAAGATAAGTGGAACAACTAGAATCGTTCCCAAGTGTAGGTAAGATATAATGAGAGGATGGAGGTGGAAAGTAGGGAGGCCCAGAGAGAAGTGGGAAGGTCATATTGGACCAAGATGGTGGTAATATCCAGCAGAACAGATGGTAGGACAGACTATGGGTTCATCTTTTTCATTTCGGCTCCCCCCCTCATCCTTAATAATTCTTTGGGAATATTTCATGGCTCTGTGATGCAGGTACAGAATTCGAGTGAGGAGACTACACCCTCAGTGTCCAGCTGTCTGAGTCCTCAGTGTGCTTCAAATGATGGAGAACTATTGTTTCTTTATGAGAAGAGTTAGTACCTCGTAGCTAAGCTTAAGCTGGAGCTTATGCAATATTGATTCCATTTTATATATACTGTTGGCATGGAGGTTCCTCCTCCTCTTTTCTTGACCATTATGAAATGAATCTATATTTCTCAGTATTTGGGTATATCAGATAAATACATTAAGTAAAGGAATCTTATATATTGCTCCCTGCATAGTTTGCTCTTTCTTGTTTCTCTTTTATCTTTACTAAATTAGCACAGGGAGAGACCTTGAAATGTTCTAATTAGGAGAGATTAGAACATCATATTTCTAGAGAGGTTGGTTGGACAGAGCAGGGGTCCCAGTGAGAATCCAAGCTTCTGTTTCTACTTGGAAGTGTACCTGTGTAGAATAGAGGGCTCCAGGAAATATCCTAGAATATTCCAATGTCCCTGTGGGAGATCATTAAGAGAGGCAGGATCTGGTACCAGATCAGTGTACTATGACATGTTTGTCAGTCATCTGATGTGAGATTCTCAGAGCCAATTCCTTATGGTAGGGCTGAGTGCAGAGTGATGAAGAACCTGTGAAAGCCTTTGATTGCATGTTAAAGATGAAGCTCTGATTTCGGGGAGAATTTTCTTACCCGACTGAATGTCACCCTTCTGTAGGGATGAGATTCTGTGCTTTTCCTCCGTCGATGATCACTGACTGAAAATCATTAGAGGATCATGTCTAGAAAGCATTCCTTATTTAATTTCTTAAAGAAGAAAACATAGAAAACATTTTTATCCACTTTCAAATTGAGGATCATGGGGAATGTCATCAGTGAAAATGTCAGAGTAGGGAGCTCTGGCTTGTGTCCATCCCCAGAAACACTGACATACGTGGTAAAACCTGTCAAAATGATCTTATCCACACATGTAAGTTTTCTTATCTTTTCACCCCGTAGATTTATCTTTCATTGAAACTTTACTGACTACAGGGTGTGGAGAATAAACAGGGAAGTAGAAACTGTATTTCCTGATGAGAGACTCACTAAGTCACATTAGCTGTTCTGAGCTACGTCTTACTCACCGTGACTCTAATTAAAACAAACAAACAAAATACTTTTTTTTGTAAGTCAGTTCTGACATTTCCTCGTTAAAGACAAGGTAACAGATATAGACTTAGATCTACCAGAATTGAGCAAATTTTTGATTTTACCTGTGTTGAATATATGAGCATGACCTGCTACAAATCTTCATTATACTTATTGCCACAACTGACAAATTCCCTTTTTCCACTCCTGATATGTTGCATGTAAAGAATGCATAGGTCACTAATCCCAGCTGGTCACAGGTAAACTCTGCCACGTGGATTACTGCATGTTTTCCTGCTGGAAGACCACACATTCTCGAGTATCATGCCTGCCGAGTATCTGGGCTCTTCTTTTTTTCTGGATAAAGGTTAGATAATCACCTAATTTTTTGAGAAATATATAAAATGTATTTGCATATTCTTCAGGTTTTTATTTATCCATTCTCTTTCAAGTCCTAAGTGCAAATATTAAAGTGATTTCTAAGAGGGTGGTAAATAAGACAGCTACATTTATGCTCCAAAATTAGCAATAAATCATAATACAATTGTAACTGCATTAATGTGTGATTAATATGTAGATACTTACGTAAATGCAAGTTTAGTAATGCTTTGTGGAGAGCTTCAGAATCTAGGTATTAAAAAAAAAAGGAGTTCTTGAAACTCTGAGGGAATTATAGAGAAGTCTTTGTGTCTATAAATATCACTCTGAAATAATGCATTTTCTCAGAAGTAAACTAGGCATAAAACTGTAGGAAAAAACTTCATGAAATGAAAGAGCATGTGAGATGGCCATACAAGAAAAAGAATATTCTCACAGAATAATGAACAGTGTGGAGTTCAGCAGAAGGGTCATACAGATTCAGAGAGTAAAACTTTGTAGAGCCTAATTGTGAGTTCCTCATATTTCATCTTTGGAGACATGGTAGTCATTGGAAATATGATGTTATAAGATGACGTTAACATACTTAAATACTTTCGTTTAGAAATGACCACTTAGAACCAGAATAAATGAAAGAGAACACAAAATTATGTTTCTGTTGATTTTTAAAGACCTCAGGTGAGTGCTGATAACTTAAAAATACATGATGTCTTTCACTGCAAAGTAAAGGAGCTGTTACAGTGGAGGATTACTGGACTGAATGTCAATATTACGACACAGTATGAGTGTGTTTCGTGTTTGGTAATTGCAATCATTGTTGCTTTTGTTGTGGTCATCCATTTACAATGCTTGGTGTCAGTTGATTTATCTCTTGTAAAAATAAAATACAGTGTGTGTGTGTGAAAAAAAACATACATGATTTCTTGACTAAAGTTGTATGGAATTTGAGATCTGGAAAAAAAGCATCTCTTTTCTGTACTGCTAGGATGCTAATTGGACATTTTTGCAAGAAAGAGATTTCAGGATGCAAATCTCGTGTCTCTAAGGTGGGAAGTCAGTTCATGGCGGAACATTCTATTAAACTTGTGTGAGTGGAGAAATATTTCTTTGGAAGGAAGAGGTCACGAATCCCTTTTTAATAGTTATTGGTTTATAGTATACCGAATGAGCAAAATGGCTATTTCTGAACGTTAGAAACAAATAATATAGTTTTTCTGCATTTATAATATGAAGCTGATGTAAAATATCAAAAATTCTTTATTTTGCAAAGCAATGTAATCAATTTGACATAATTCACATATATTGAACCTGTGGTACACACACACACAATAAAACTTACATTCAGAAAATTTTTTGCAGTTAAGAAATATTTTCAAGTGTAGTTGATTTACAATGTTGTGGGTTTTTAAAATACATGTTTATTGGAGTATAATTGCTTTATAATACTGTATTAATTTCTGCTTTACAGCAAAGTGAATCATCTATATGTATACATATATTCCCCACATCCCTCCCTCTTGAGCCTCCCTCTCACACTCCCTATCCCACCCCTCTGGGGGACATAAAGCACCGAGCTGATCTCCCTGTGCTATGAGGCAGCTTACCACTAGCTATTTTACATTTGGTAGTGTATATATGTCAGTGCTACTCTCTCACTACGTCCCTGTCTCCCCTTCCCCCCTGTGTCCTTAAGTCCGTTCTCTACGTCTGTGTCTTTATTCCTGCCCTGTCACTAGGTTCGTCAGTACCATTTTTCTAGATTCCATATATATGTGTTAGCATACGGTATTTGTTTTTCTCTTTCTGACTTACTTCACTCTGTATGACAGATTCTAGGTCCAACCACCGCACTACAAATAACTCAATTTTGTTCCTTTTTATGGCTGAGTAATACTCCATTGTATAGATGTGCCACATCTTCTTTATATATTCATCTGTCGATGGACATTTAGGTTGCTTCTATGTCCTGGCTATTGTAAATAGTGCTACAGTGAACATTATGGTACATGTATCTTTTTGAATTATGGTTTTCTCCAGGTATCTGTCCAGTAGTGGGATTGCTGTGTCATATGGTAGTTGTATTTTTAGCTTTTAAGGAATCTCCATACTGTTCTCCATAGTGGCTGTATCAGTTTACATTCCCACCAACAGTTCAGGAGGGTTCCCTTTTCTCCACACCCTCTGCAGCATTTATACATTGTTGTATTAATTTCTGCTGTGCAGCAAAGTGATTCAGTTTTATATATATATATATAGATATTAAACTAAGAGAGGTTTCAGCTTCAATTCACCGGAAGCATTGCCACCAAACAACAGTTAGCCTGTCCTTTGCTGCTTTACAGCCTGGCATCAACTTTTCCTCCTTACTGATGTAACATCGGTCTGGCATCCTCTTCCAGTACAGTTGTGTCTCATCCACATTAAAAACCTGGTTGGGTAAATACACACCATCATCAATAATTTCTCAAAGTGTTTCTGGATGTTCCTGGACAGCTACCCTATCTGCACTTGCTGCCTCTCCACTTACTTTTACATTGTGAAGGTTGGCTCTAGCCTTGAACCGATGAAACCAGCCATGGTTGGCATTAAAAGATGTGCCCTCTGATTCTTTGCCGTGTTTCTTCTTCAAGTCTTCATAAAGGCTTTTAGCTTTCTCTTGAATCAGCGTTAAGTTGAGCAGGACTCAGCGCTGATGTTGATCCTGCATCCGCACACTGAGAAGTTTCTCCATCTCCTCCATCACTTTTCCATGCTTCTTCGATATTTTGTCAACATCATCGGCACAGCAGACTTCACATGTTCCATGATCTTGTCCCTGTTCTTTAGATTCCTGCCAATGATTGAATGATTCATGTTATAAGAATGAGCGATGTCTAACATCTTTTTGCCTCGCTCCACTCTCTCAATTACTTTCACTTTTGTTTCCATCATTATCGCTTGGCGCTTCTTAACAGTACCAGCTACATCACCTCTGCTTTTACGCTTGCTTCCAGACATCTTGGGCTTGAAATAAAGATACTGTACTACTGTACTCTATACAGTACTGTAAAGTACACAAAAGCACAACCACATATACAGGAAGCACGCACGTGACAATGTATGCCAGACACGTGAACTAACTTACATGATTTGACATGCAAATGGACGTTTGCATCTTTGAAAGTTTGCAACTTGAAGGTTCGTATGTAGGTGACTTACCGTATTCGTACTGCCTAAGGAGAACTACCTAGGAAAACTTTGGTATGACTTATGTCAGAGAATGTTTTGCTTATGTTCTCTTCTAGGAGTTATAAGGTGTCCTATCTTATATTTAAGCATATAAGCTGTTTTGAGTTTATTTTTGTGTATGGTGTGAGGGTATGTTCTGACTTCACTGATTTGCATACGGCTCTCCAACTTTCAAAACGCCACTTGCTGAAGAGACTATCTTTTCCCCATTGTATATTCTTGCCTCCTTTGTCAAATGTTAATTGACCATAGGTGTGTGGGTTTATTTCTTAGCTCTCTATTTCCATTCCATTGATCCATGTGTCTCTTTCTGTGCCAATACCATGCGGCTTTGATTACTGTAACTCTGTAGTATTGTCTGAAGTTTAGGAGGGTTATGCCTCCTGCTTTGTTCTTTTTCCTGGGGATTGTGTTGACAGTTCTGACTTTTTATGGTTCCAGATACATTTTAGGATTATTTGTTCTAGTTCTGGGGAAAATGCCATGGGTAATTTGATAGGGATCACATTAAATCTGTAGATTGCTTTGGGTAGTATAGCCATTTTAACAGTATTAATTCTTCCCATCCAAGAGCGTGGGATGTCTTTCCATTTCTTTGAATCATCTTCAGTTTCCTTTACTAACGTTTTGTAGTTCTCAGCATATAAGTCTTTCACCTCCTTGGTGAGGTTTATTCCTAAGAATTTATTTTTTTGATGCCATTTAAAAAAGGATTGCTTGTTTACAGTTCCTTTCTGATATTTCATTGTTAGTATAAAGAAATGCAACCAGGGACTTCCCTGGTGGCTCTGTGGTTGAGAATCTGCCTGCCAATACAGGGGACATGGGTTTGAGCCCTGATGCAGGAAGATCTCACATGCCGTGGAGCAACTAAACCTGTGTGCCACAACTACTTAGACTGCACTCTAGAGCCAGAGAGCCACAACTACTGAGCCCGTGTGCCACAACTACTTAAGCCTGCGTGCCTAGAGCCCATGCTCCACAACAAGAGAAGCCACTGCAATAAGAAGCCTGCGCACCACAAGAAAGACTAGTCCCCACTGGCCACAACTAGAGAAAGCCCGTGCACAGCAATGAAGACCCAATGCAGCCAAAATAAATTTTTAAAAAAAGAAAGAAAAACCAAGAAATGCAACCAATTTATGTATGTTAATCTTGTATCCTGCTACTTTGCTGAATTTGTTTATCAGTTCTAGTAGTGTTTGTGTGGAATTTTTAGGGTTTCCTTTATATATATTATCATGTCATCACATATAATGACAACTTTACCTCTTCCCTTCCAATTTGGTTAGATTTTATTTCTTTTTCTTGTCTGATTGCTGTGGCTAGGACTTCCAGTACTATGTTGAAGAGAAGAGGTGAGAGTGGGCATCCTTGTCTTGTTCCAGATTTTAGTGGGAAGGCTTTCAGCTTATGAACATTGAGTATTATATTGGCTGTGGGTTTGTCATAAATAGCTTTTATTATGTTGAGATATGTTTCCTCTATACCCACTTTGGTAAGTGTTTTTATCATGAATGGATGTTGAAGTTTTTCAAATGTTTTTTCGCCGTCTATTGAGATGATCGTTTGTTTTGTGTTTTTCCTTTGTTGACGGAGTGTATCATGTTGATTGACTTGCATATGTTGAAACAACTTTGTGACACTGGGATGAATCAAATTTGGTCATGGTGTATGATCCTCTTATGTGCTGTCGGTTTCGGTTTTCTAATATTCAGTTGAGAATTTTTGCATCTATATTTATCAAAGATATTGGCCTGCAGTTTTCTTTTTTGGTAGTGTCTTCCTCTGTGTTTTTTGTTAAAGTCTTTATTGAATTTGTGCCAATATTGCTTCTGTTTTATGTTTTGGTTTCTTGTTTGTGAGGCATGTGGGATCTTAGCTCCAAAACCAGGGATCGAACCTGCACCCCCTGCACTGGAAGGCAAAATCTTAACTGCTGGACCACCAGAAAAGTCCCCACCTGTTTTATTTTGTTTTTTTTAAGTAAATTTCTTTCTTTCTTTATTTTTGGATGCATTGGGCGTTCGTTGCTGTGCTCGGGTTCTCTCTAGTTGCGGCGAGCAGGGGCTACTCTTCCCTGTGGTGTGCAGGCTGTTCATTGCGGTGGCTTCTTTTGTTGCAGATCATGTGCTCTAGGTGCACAGGTTTCAGCAGTTGTGGCTATCAGGCTCAGTAGTTGTGGCTCGTGGGCTGTAGAGTGCAGGCTCAGTAGTTGTGGCACACAGGCTTAGTTGCTCCGTGGCATGTGGGATCTTTCCAGACCAGGTCTCGAACCTATGTCCCCTGCATTGGCAGACTGATTCTTAACCACTGTACCACCAGGGAAGTCGCCCCTCCATCTGTTTTTGATATCAGCGTGATAGTGGCTTCATAGAATGTCTTTGGAAGTATTCTTTACTCTTCAGTCTTTTCAAAGAGTTTGAGAAGAATCAGTGTAAGTTCTGCTTTGTATATTTGGTAGAATTTGCCTGTGAAACCATCTGATCCTGGACTTCTGTTGGTAGGGAGTTTTTTAAAATTACAGATTCTATTTTTTTAAAATTTTATTTATTTATTTATTTATTTATTTTTGGCTGTGTTGGATCTTCGTTTCTGTGCGAGTGCTTTCTCTAGTTTCAGCGAGCGGGGGCCACTCTTCATCGCGGTGCGTGCGCCTCTCACTATCGTGACCTCTCTTGTTGGGGAGCACGGGCTCCAGACGCGCAGGCTCAGTAGTTGTGGCTCACGGACCCAGTTGCTCCGCAACATGTGGGATCTTCCCAGACCAGGGCTCGAACCCATGTCCCCTGCATTGGCAGGCAGATTCTTAACCACTGCGCCACCAGGGAAGCCCTCTGTTTTGCTTTTAGTGATCAGTATGTTCAAGTTATCTATTTCCTCTTGATTCAGTTTTGTTCAGCTGTAAAAAAACAAAATATATTTTTAAGTTATGTTAGCACCTAAATACTTACCATGTATTAGACCACAAAAGAGTGAAGAAAAAAATATTAAAATATTTTTTCAAATACAAAAAGTATTGAAATGTTTTTAAGAAATTGGTATAATAATACTAATTACAATAATGACAAATTGTTCTGAACTTAAAGACTACTTATATCTAAGATGCATATTATATGCTTATTGTCTTATTATTTTTAAAAACATGGAATGTTTTCTCCTTTCTAATGTAGTTCTTTTATTTTACCTGTATATTGTGAAGAAAATTTAGTTGCACATAATATAAAAAATTACACTTTAATAGGAGATATTAATCCATTTACATTTACTATAGTACTGACAATACTTCGGTTTAGAGTTCCATGTCATTGAGTGCTCTTTTTTATTTATTTATTTTTTAAAAAGATTTAATTTGGGGGGCATAAATTATTTATTTATTTATTTATTTATTTTTAGCATCTTTATTGGACTATAATTGCTTTACAATGGTGTGTTAGTCTCTGCTTTATAGCAAAGTTAATCAGCTATACATATCCATATATCCCCATATCTCCTCCCTGTTGCATCTCCCTCCCACCCTCCCTATCCCACCCCTCTAAGTGGTCACAAAGCACTGAGCTGATCTCCCTGTGCTATGCAGCTGTTTCCTACTAGCTAGCTATTTTACATTTGGTAGTATATATAAGTCCATGCCACTCTCTCACTTCGTCCCAGCTTACCCTTCCCCCTCCCCATGTCCTCAAGTCCATTCTCTATGTCTGCGTCTTTATTCCTGTCCTGTCCCTAGGTTCTTCCCAACCATTTTTGCTTCTTTTTTTTTTAGATTCCACATATATGTGTTAGCATACAGTATTTGTTTTTCTCTTTCTGACTTACTTCACTCTGTATGACAGACCCTAGGTCCATCCATCTCACTACAAATAACTCAATTTCATTTCTTTTTATGGCTGAGTAATATTCCATTTTATATTGAAGATGTGCAACATCTTTTTTACCCATTCATCAGTTGATGGACACTTAGGTTGCTTCCATGTCATGGCTATTGCAAATAGAGCTGCAATGAACATTGTGGAACATGACTCTTTTTGAATTATGGTTTTCTCCAGGTATATGCCCAGTAGTGGGATTGCTGTGTCATATGGTAGTTCTATTTTTAGTTTTTTAAAGAACCTCCATACTGTTCTCGATAGTGGCTGTATCAATTTACACTCCCACCAACGGTGCAAGAGGGTTCCCTTTTTTCCACACTTCTGCAGCATTTATTGTTTGTAGATTTTTTTGATGATGGCCATTCTTACCTGTGTGTGGTGATATCTCATTGTAATTTCGATTTGCATTTCTCTAATGATCAATGATGTTGAGCATTCTTTCATGTGTTTGTTGGCAATCTGTATATCTTCTTTGGAGAAATGTCTATTTAGGTCTTCTGCCCATTTATGGATTGGGTTTTTGTTTTTTTGATATTGAGTTGCATGGGTTGCTTGTAAAGTTTGGAGATTAATCCTTTGTCAGTTGCTTCATTGGCAAATATTTTCTCCCATTCTGAGGGTTGCCTTTTCGTCTTGTTTACGTTTTCCTTTGCTGTGCAAAAGCTTTTAAGTCTCCTTAGGTCTCATTTGTTTATGTTTTTTTTTTTTAATTTCCATTTCTCTAGGAGGTGGGTCAAAAAGGATCTTGCTGTGATGTATGTCATAGAATGTTCTGCCTATGTTTTCCTCTAAGAGTTTTATAGTGTCTGACCTTACATTTAGGTCTTTAATCCATTTTGAGTTTATTTTTGTGTGTGGTGTTAGGGAGTCTTCTAATTTCATTCTTTTACCTGTAGCTGTCCAGTTTTCCCAGCACCACTTATTGAAGAGCCTGTGATTTCTCCATTGTATATTCTTGCCTCCTTTATCAAAAATAAGGTGACCATATGTGTATGGGTTTATGTCTGGGCTTTCACTCCTGTTCCATTGATCTATATTTCTGTTTTTGTGCCAGTACCATACTGTCTTGGCTACTCTAGCTTTGTAGTATTGTGTGAAGTCAGGGAGCCTGATTCCTCCAGCTCTGTTTTTCTTCTCAAGATTGCCTTGGCTGTTCAGGGTCTTTTGTGTTTCCATACAAATTGTGAAATTTTTTTGTGCTAGTTCTCTGAAAAATTCCATTGGTAGTTTGATAGGGATTGCATTGAATCTGTAGATTGCTTTGGGCAGTAGAGTCATTTTCACAATGTTGATTCTTCCAATCCAAGAACATGGTATATCTCTGTATCTGTTTGTGTCATCTTTGATTTCTTTCATCAGTGTCTTATAGTTTGTTGAGTAAACGTCTTTTGTCTCCTTAGGTAGGTTTATTCCTAGGTATTTTATTCTTTTTGTTGCAGTGGTAAATGGGAGTGTTTCCTGAATTTCTCTTTCAGATTTTTCATCTTTAATGTATAGGAATGAAAGAGATATCTGTACATTAATTTTGTATACTGCAACCTTACCAGATTCATTGATTAACTCTAGTAGGTTTCTGGTAGCATCTTTAGGATTCTCTATATATAGTATCATGTCATCTGCAAACAGTGAGAGCTTAACTTCTTCTTTTCCGATTTGGATTCCTTTTATTTCTTTTTCTTCTCTGATTGCTGTAGCTAAAAATTCCAAAAGTGTGTGGAATAATAGTGGTGAGAGTGGGCAACCTTGTCTTGTTCCTGATCTTGGTGGAAATGGTTTCACTTTTTCACCATTGAGAACGATGCTGGCTGTGGGTTTGTCATACATGGCCTTTATTATGTTGAGGAAAGTTCCCTCTATGCCTACTTTCTGGAGGGTTTTTATCATAAATGGGTGTTTAATATTGTCGAAAGCGTTTTCTGCATCTATTGAGATGACCATATGGTTTTATCCTTCAGCTTTTTAATATGGTGTATCACATTGATTTGCATGTATTGAAGAATCCTTGCATCCCTGGGATAAACCCCACTTGATCATGGTGTATGATCCTTTTAAGGTGCTGTTGGATTCTGTTTGCTAGTATTGTGCCGTGGATTTTTGCAGCTATGTTCATCAGTGATATTGGCCTGTAGTTTTCTTTCTTTGTGACATCTTTGTCTGGTTTTGGTGTCAGGGAGATGGTGGTCTCATAGAATAAGTTTGGGAGAGTTCCTCCCTCTGCTATATTTTGGAAGAGTTTGAGAAGGATGTGTGTTAACTCTTCTCTAAATGTTTGATAGAATTTGCCTGTGAAGCCATCTGGTCCTGGGCTTTTGTTTGTTGGAAGATTTTTAATCACAGTCTCAATTTCAGTGCTTGGGATTGGTTTGTTTATAGTTTCTATTTCTTCCTGGTTCAGTCTTGGAAGGTTGTGCTTTTCTAAGAATTTGTCCATTTCTTCCAGGTTGTCCATTTTATTGGCATATAGTTGCTTGCAGTAATCTCTCATGATCCTTTGTATTTCTGCCGTGTCAGTTGTTACTTCTCCTTTTTCATTTGTAATTCTATTGATTTGAGTCTTCTCCCTTTTTTTCTTGATGAGTCTGGCTAATGGTTTATCAATTTTGTTTATCTTCTCAAAGAACCAGCTTTTAGTTTTTTTGATCTTTGCTGTTGTTTCCTTCATTTCTTTTTCATTTATTTCTGATCTGATCTTTATGATTTCTTTCCTCTGCTGACTTTGGGTCTTTTTTCTTTCTTTCTCTAATTGCTTTAGGTGTAAGGTTAACTTGTTTATTTAAGATGTTTCTTGTTTCTTGAGGTAGGATTGTATTGCTATAAACTTCCCTCTTAGAACTGCTTTTGCTGCATCCCATAGGTTTTGGGTCTTCATGTTTTCATTGTCATTTGTTTCTAGGTATTTTCTGATTTCCTCTTTGATTTCTTCAGTGATCTCTTGGTTATTAAGTAGCGTATTGTTTAACGTCCATGTGTTTGTATTTTTTACAGATTTTTTCCTGTAATTGATATCTAGTCTGATAGCGTTGTGGTCGGAAAAGATACTTGATATGATTTCAATTTTCTTAAATTTACCAAGGCTTGATTTGTGACCCAAGATATGATCTATCCTGGAGAATGTTCCATGAGCACTTGAGAAAAATGTGTATTCTGTTGTTTTTGGGTGGAATGTCCTATAAATATCAATTAAGTCCATCTTGTTTAATGCATCATTTAAAGCTTGTGTTTCCTTATTTATTTTCATTTTGGATGATCTGTTCATTGGTGAAAGAGGGGTGCTAAAGGCCCCTACTATGACTGTGTTACTGTCAATGTCCCCTTTTATGGCTGTTAGCATTTGCCTTATGTATTGAGGTGCTCCTATGTTGGGTGCATAAATATGTACAATTGTTATATCTTCTTCTTGGATTGATCCCTTGATCATTATGTAGTGTTCTTCTTTGTCTCCTGTAATAGTCTTTATTTTAAAGTCTTTTTTGTCTGATATGAGAATTGCTACTCTAGCTTTCTTTAGATTTCCATGTGCATGGAATATCTTATTCCATCCCCTCACTTTCCGTCTGTATGTGTCCCTAGGTCTGAAGTGGGTCTCTTGTAGACCACATATATACCGGTCGTGTTCTCGGAGCCATTCAGCCAGTCTATGTCTTTTGGTTGGAGCATTTAATCCATTTACATTTAAGGTAATTATTGATATGTATGTTCTTATTACCATTTTCTTAATTGTTTTGGGTTTGTTATTGTAGGTCTTTTCCTTCTCTTGTGTTTCCTGCCTAGAGAAGTTCCTTTAGCATTTGTTGTAAAGCAGGTTTGGTGGTGCTGAATTCTCTTAGCTTTTGCTTGTCTGTAAAGGTTTTAATTTCTCTGTCGAATCTGAACGAGATCCTTGGTGGGTCGAGTAATCTTGGTTGTAGCTCTTCCCCTTTCATCACTTTAAATGTGTCCTGCCAGTCCCTTCTGGCTTGCAGAGTTTCTGCTGAAAGATCAGCTGTTAACCTTATGGGGATTCCCTTGTATGTTATTTGTTGTTTTTCCCTTGCTGCTTTTAATAATTTTTCTTTGTATTTAATTTTTGATAGTTTGATTAATATATGCTTTGGAATGTTTCTCCTTTGGTTTATCATGTATGGGACTCTCTGCACTTCCTGGACTTGATTAATGATTTCCTTTCCCATATTAGGGAAGTTTTCAACTATAATCTCTTTAAATATTTTCTCAGTGTCTTTCTTTTTCTCTTCTACTTCTTGGACCCCTATATTCGAATGTTGGTGTGTTTAATGTTGTCCCAGAGGTGTCTCAGATTGTCCTCAATTCTTTTCATTCTTTTTTCTTTTTTCTGCTCTGCAGTAGTTATTTCCACTATTTTATCTTCCAGGTCATTTATCCATTCTTCTGCCTCAGTTATTCTACTATTGTTTCCTTCTAGAGAATTTTTAATTCCATTTATTGTGCTGTTCATCATTGTTTGTTTGCTCTTTAGTTCTTCTAGGTCCTTGTTAAACGTTTCTTGTCTATTCTCCATTCCAGTTCCAAGATTTGGGATCATCTTTATTATCATTACTCTGAATTCTTTTTCAGGTAGACTGCCTATTTCCTCCACATTTGTTTGATCTGGTGGGTTTTTACCTTGCTCCTTCATCTGCTGTGTGTTTCTGTGTCTTCTCATTTGGCTTTGGGGACTGTGTTTGGGGTCTCCTTTTCAGAGGCTGCAGATTCATAGTTCCCGTTGTTTTTGGTGTCTGCCCCCAGTGGCTAAGATTGGTTCAGTGGGTTGTTTAGGCTTTCTGATGGAGGGGACTGGTGCCTGTGTTCTGGTGGGTGTGTCTGGATCTTGTCTTTCTGGTGGACAGGTCCGCATCTGGTGGTGTGTTTTGGTGTGTCTGTGACCTTATTATGATTTTAGGCAGCCTCTCTGCTAATGGGTGGGCCTGTATTCCTGTCTTGCTAGTTGTTTGGCATGGGACGTCCAGCACTGGATCTTGCTGGTCTCTGAGTGGAGCTGGGTCTTAGCATTGAGAAGGGTACCTCTGGGAGAGCTTTCGCTATTTGATATGACAAGGTGCCGGAGGTCTCTGGTAGACCAATATCCTGAACTCGGCTCTCCCACCTCAGAGGCACAGGCTTGACACCCGGCTGGAGTACCAAGACCCTGTCAGCCACATGGCTGGGGGTGAGAGCAAGAGGTAGCTTTGGTATATCTCAAAGACCACCAATGAGAATCACTGACCATTTTCTCTCCAGAAGTGAAGAAAACAAAATTCAGACTTTGGCTTGTCAGCCACTTTGGTAGCCAATTTCCAAGATGGCCCTAATTATCCCCTAATTATCTCCCAGTCTTCATGTACCTGTGTGGCTCCTCGCACTTGAAAAGGTTTGACTGTTTAACTAATAAGAAATTGCAGAAATGACAAAGTGCAGCTTCCAAAGTTATAAAAGACATTGCAGCTTCTGCTTTGGTTTCTGCTAGATCACTCATCCTGGGGTAAGCCAGCTGCCATGTCATGAGGACACTCAAGTAGCCCTAAGGAGAGATCCATGTGGCAAGGAACTGAGGCCTCTTACCTACAGCCACGTGAGTGAGTCATCTCAGAAGTCAAAAGATTTAATTTTATTTATTTTTGGTTGCGTTGGGTCTTCGTTGCTGCACAGGGTTTCTCTAGTTGTGTCAAGCAGGGGTTACTCATCATTGTGGTGCGAGGGTTTCTCCTTGTGGTGGTTTCTCTTGTTGTGGAGTATGGGCTCTAGGTGCATGGGCTCCAGTAGTTGTGTCATGCAGGCTCAATAGTTGTTGCTTGCAGGCTCTAGAGCACAGGCTCAGTAGTTGTGGCACACAGGCTTAGTTGCTCTGTGGCATGTGGGATCTTCCCAGACCAGGGATTGAACCACTGTTCCCTGCATTGGCAGGCAAATTCTTACCCACTGTGCCACCAGGGAAGTCCAGTGTGCTCTTTTTTAAACCTAGTCTGTTTTCATTATTTTCTATCGTAACGATTCTTTATTAAAGAAAAAAAATAATACTCCTTTCTACCCCTCCTCTTTGAGGATTATATATGAAGAAGTATGTCTTATTTATTAACCTCAAAGTTTCACCTTACATTTAAGAAGTAATCACAATGTCAAGTATTTAATACCTTTCACTTCCACCTTGAAAAGCATGGATATTAAAGTGCTAATATAATTACCTTCCCTAGTCTATCTTTTTTACTTTTTGTTACGTATAAAAAACAACTAAAAACATGCATGGTTTGTAAGGAAATGACAAATTTCAGAAAATTCAGCATCTGAATATGCTCTATACATAGCTTCTAGATAAAGACACAGAAAATTGCCAGATACTCAGAGGTCCCCTGGTCCCATTCTAGTGACTCCCCTTAAGGTTTAATATTGTTCTGGTATCTAACAAAAAGATAACTTTACCTGTATTTTGTATTTTATATAAATGTTATGGCACAGTAAAATCACTTTTGGATTGGGCTTTTTTATTTTATGTTGTTTGTGAATATGCCTATATGGTTGCCTGTTGTTGTGATCATGCATTGCCACTGATGCATAGGATTCCATAGTGTAAATATTTAACTATTAATTAATTTATTCCAATGTGTATTACAATATGAGTGATTTTCAGTTTGTGTCTATTGAGAACAGCACTGGTATATAAATTCTAGAACTTGAGCTTTGGTGGTGTGTGTATAAATTATTGTTCAGTATACATGTAGTAGTAAAATTTTCGAGTCATAGCTTTCTTGTATTTATCTTTTTAGATATTTCTAAATATTTTCAAAACATTTGTATGATTTTTCATCCTCAGCAGCAATGAATGTGATTCAAGGATTATACACATTCTTGTCAAACTTGATAATACTTGTCATTTTCATTTGAACTTTCTGGTTGGTGAGTGATAATTCCAGGTATCACGTTTTTGCATTTAATTGACTACTAAGAAGCCAAGCATCTTTTGATATGTTTACTTAACATTCTGTACTCTCTTTTTTGAAATATCTTTTGGTATATTTTCCCCATTTTGCTATTCCATTATCTTCTTATTGAAGACTTCTGTTTTTTTAACATCTGAAGACTTTTTATTTAAGAGTTTTTAATATATGCTTGATATGAGTTCTTCTCTCTTTCTGTCTCTCCTTCTCTTTCTTTAGATGAGTGTCAGTTTTTAATGTTAATAACATCTAATTTGTTATTTTCTTCTTTATTTATTTATTTAGTCTTATTTCTATTTATTTATGTAGTCTTCTTATCTGTAGCAGAACACATTATTTATTCTAAACCACAAATATGTTTTCGTTTCTTTAATAAATCTAATTATTAAGCTTTAAAATTAAGTTAACTTTCTAAACTAAATATGTTGTATCATAGTGAGTATTAATTTTTCTATGACAGCTGAAAGGTTACATTTATTCAGAAAATGTTGTATTCAGTTTTCTTTTCATTTGCTCCTACTTCTCATTGATTCACAGTGGTAAACATCACTTCATCCATGGATCTGACTTTTCTCTGATTTCTCATGGTCATTCTCACTAATTCGTCTTGCCTCCTGAAATCTTTAGCAATCCCATTATTCCACAGAAGCAAAAACCTTCCTTGGGCCTTTTTCCTCAGAAGGTTGATTATTCCCACATTTTAAATGGGAGATTGCAATAAGTTAGGAGAAAATGCCACAAGGGTCTCTCATTTTTTTTTCACATCTTGTATCAGCCTCTGCTTGCACTCTCTGTTCAAAGATTTTTGTACAACACATTGATGGAAGATGCCAGTTGTTTCTCTCCTTGGGGAAAAGACAGATTAATTACCTGACAAATAAAATAAAGAGAGTGTCTTGCTCTGTTCAAATGTTGGACAGGATTGCTTGCATCCTAATTTAAATGTTTCAGGTGACTGAAGCTTAAGATTCCTAAGCTTTAATCCATACTTGCACCATGCACAGCACCCAGCAGGAGTGCTTTACATAACCCCATGAGACACTTGTGTGCAAGTGGAACAGATAAAAATATAAAACTATTGCTGTCTTTTTGTGCCATAAAAATGATTTTTTGTCTCATTTAAAATATTTTTTTCTAAAATCCAAAAACGTGTCAGGCTAAAATATTGTTATTTCAAATATGGTAAAATCGAAGACCCTTCAAATTTCTTTCCAGTTTTGTTGATGATGGAATGTTGTCAGAGATATGACTTCATTAAACACAATAGGTAAGATTCCTTCATAGGCCTGATTGGGGAATATGAAAATAATCCCCAGAAAAATCTGGACATTTTCTAGTTCTCAAATATTGGTTAAGATGGTAGAAAGGGCCCTTCATTGTCCTATATGTTAATGCAGATCAATTGTGAGAGGTGGGGATAAAACAAGCAGCCTAAATATCCTTTATGTTTGTTGTACTACTAGTAGAAAGAGGAAGGGTCAACATGTCACCATGGTTGATATAGCAAATAAGCTGCTTGAAACTACACAGAAACGTACCTGCTTGTATTTTCTGTGCAGTTACCCTCTCTTTTGGTGTGCCTTGATACCTCCCTCAACTTATGTACCAACTCCAGCAGCATTAAGCAGAAATCCAAAGAAATCTATTCTTTGGAATTATGAGGAAGGGAAGAGTCGAAAATTTTATAGCATACTCTATACAAGGATACACGTCACCATTCTTATCTATGTCATGCCATTCATGGAGGGTCAGTAGGTTCAGGGGATTCTGGAAGCACCAAGTTCTGTGGGGTTAATCACAGCTGCGTTCATGGGCAGTAAAAGAGAAGGGCCTTATCTTGGTCACTTTCTCAATGCTAGTAGCTACAAAAAGAAGAGGACAGCAGACATCTTAGGGAGAAGAGCCAACATTAAATGAAATGTCCTAATTACTCTAGGCAACTTCTCATGATGGCCTCCCATAGCTCCTCAAATCCCTACATACTTGCACAAGGGATAGTGTAATATTATTGGAGTGTCTGACTGCAGATTAACATTATTTTTGTTGAAAAAAATAAAAATAGGTTCAAGTGATAGGGTTTGAAAAGGGTTCACAGTGCGAGGGAAGCTATTGTAACAATGTGGACAGAACCCTTTGGATGGATTCATCATGTTTTGTTTTGTTTTGTTTTGTTTTGCTGCTTCAGAATCTGTAGTAGAGATTGGTGTGTTCCATGATGCATTCCCGCTTCTTATAAGTTTTACATGGAATACCCCATTAGGAAGAAGTGCACGTAAGGAAGATTAGTGAATCAAACTCCTCTGCCCTCTGTCAGCAGTGGGTGGAAAGGGATTTAGACCAAGTGCTTTCATCCTTTTATGTGCAAAGTTTTCACTATATGAATGATGTTTTGTTTGTTTGCAGGTCAGGAGCCTTGGTCTCAATATCCCTGTTTAAAGTGTTATCACGTGTCTGCCAGAAAGAATTGCTGATGATACTGGAAAAAATTGAGAGTTATCCTTAACAATTAAGGGTTTTGTAACAACATGGATGGGCCTAGAGATTGTTATACTGAGTGAAGCAACTCAGACACACAAAGACAGATATCATATGATATTGCTTATATGAGGAATCTAAAAAAAAAGGTACAAATGAACTTATTTACACAACAGAAAGAGTCATGGATATAGAAAACAAACTTATGGTTACCAGGGGATAAGTGGGGAAGGGATAAATTGGGAGATTGGGACTGACATATACACACTACTATATATAAAATAGATAAGTATTGATAAAGACCTGCTTTATAGCACAGGGAACTCTACTCAATGGTCTGTACTGGCATATACGGAAAAATAATCTTAAAAAAAAACAAGGGTTTGGGGATTATATAATAAATATAAATGTGCAAACCTTTAACATGAAAGGAAAAGTCAGTTAACTCTGTGGTCCCTGTTATGGTGTAAACAATTTGTACCTCTAATTTTAAAATTTTGAAACCTAGCTCCCATGTTGATGGTATTAGGAGGTGGAGTTTTGGGGAGGTGATTAGGTCATGAGGCCAGAGACCTCAAACATGGGCTTAGTGACCTAATAAATGTAGCACACAGAAGATCTTATGCCCATTCCATGATTTCATTGCCGAGCGAGAAGACCCATATTATGAACCAGAAATTGGTCGCTCGCCACACACTAAGTCAGCTGGCAACTTATTCTTTTTTAAAAAAATTAATTAGATAATTAATTAATTAATTTTTTGGCTGTGTTGGGTCTTTGTTGCGGTGTGCGGGCTTCTCATTGGGTGGCTTCTCTTGTTGCGGAGCACAGGCTCTAGGCGTACGGGTTTCAGTAGTTGTGGCTCACGGGCTCAGTAGTTGTGGCCTGTGGGCTCTAGAGCACAGGCTCAGTATTTGTGGTGCGTGGGCTTAGTTGTTCCATGGCATGTGGGATCTCCCCGGACCATGGCTCGAACTCTTGTCCCCTTTATTGGTAGGCAGATTCTTAACCACTGCACCACCAGGGAAGCCCCTGGTAATTTGTTCTTGAACTTTTCAGCCTCAGCAATTATGAGAAAACAAAAATATTCTGTTGTTTATAAAATACCAAGTCTCTCATATTTTGCTTTAGCAGTCAAAGAGCTGGCTGAGGAGAAATATCTGTGAGCTTGAAGAAATATCAAGAGAAACCTTTAAATCTCAAAAGAAAAGAGAAAATGGGCAGGAAAGAAATCAACAGAACAGAGTAATCAAGAATTGTGGAACAATGAAAAATGCTGCGACCTATACATAATGGGTATAGCAGGAGGAGAATAAAGATAACAAAGAACAGAAAATATTTTCTAAAAATGACTGAGAATCTCCCCAAATGAATGTCTGACACTAAATCCACAACATCCAAACTTAGAGGAACATACGAATAGTAAAGAAAACTGACCAATATCTCTCAGGAACATCAGTGCAAAAATCCTCAACAAAATATTACCAAATCGAATCCAACAATATTTTGAGAGAATTTTATATCATGAATGAGAGGGAATAATCCCAGGTATGCAAGGCTGGTTCAACATTCTAAAATCAAATAATTATATCCATCATATCAACACCCTAAAGACAATCATTAGCATATCAATAGATTCAGAAGCTCTTTGAAAAAATCTAACACCCATTCTTCATAAAAATTCTCAGTTAAAGAAATAGACTGGAGCTTTCTCAAGTTGATAACAAAGATTTACAGGAAACTTTTATCTTACATCATGATTAATGGTCAAAAACATGAAGCTTTTCCACTAAGTTCAGGTAAAAGCAAGGATGTCCTCTTTCATGGCTCCTTTTCCATATTTTACTTCAAGTCCTTGCTAATGCAATAAGGCATGAAAATAAATAAAACATATACAGATTGGGTAGAAAAAAATGAAAGCAACCTAAATAAAATGTGGACCAATATACTTTATGGACACCTCACCAAAGAAAATAGACACTATGCATATAAGTATACAGAAGAATAATCCAGATTACATGCTGCCATGAAAAAGCAAATTAAAAATACAATTACATACCACTATGTAACACTTAGAATGGCTAAAATGTGAACAATGACAAGAACAAATTCTGTAGGAGATGTGGAACAATAGGAAATGTCATTTGTTATTGGTGGAAATGAAAAATAATACAGCTACTTTGGTAGTCTGATTGACACTTGCTATAATATTGAACATTCCCTTACTGTATAATCCGGCAAGTGTTCTCATGGATATTTACTGAAAGTAGTTTAAAACATACTTCCAGACGAAAACCTGCATATGGATATTTATAGCACCTAATTCAATATTGCCAAAATGTGAATGAAACTAAGGTGTCCTCCAATAGGTGAATGAAATGATATAGTATTAATATATTCTGGGAATGGGATAATATTGAGCACTAAAAAAGTAAACTATCAAGCCATAAAAATAGATGGGGATTCTTATTTTCTTTTGAAATATAGGTGATTTTCTTTATTTTGTAATTTAAATTTTATTGGAGTATAGTTGATTTACAATGTTGTGTTCATTTCAGCTGCACAGCAAGTGATTCAGTTACACATATGCATATATTCATTCTTTTTCAGATTCTTTTCTGATAAAAGTATTCTCAGAATATTGAGTAGAGTTCCCTGTGCTATACAGTAGGTCCTTGTTGCTTATCTATGTTATATATAGTAGTATTCGTATGTTTACCCCAAGTTCCTGATTTATCCCTACCCCCCACCTTTCCCCTTTGGTAACCATAAGTTTGTTTTCCAAGTCTGTGAGTCTGCCTCTGTTTTGCAAGTTAGTTCATTTGTATCAATTTTTAGGTGCCACCTAGAAGTGGTATCGTACAATATTTGTCTTACTCTGTCTGACTTACTTCACTTAGTACAATCATCTCTAGGTCCATGCAAGTGACTGCAATTGGCATTATTTTCTTCTATTTTATGACTGAGTCATATTCCATTATATATATGTATCACATATTCTTTACCTATATTCATATGTTGATGGACATTTTGGTTGCTTCCATGTCTTCGCTATTGTAAAGAGTGTTGCAGTGAACATTGGGGAAGATGTGTCTTTTCGATTTATGCTTTCCTCCAGATATGCGCACAGGAGTGAACTTGCTGGATCATCTGGTAGCTCTATTTTATTTTATTTTATTTCATTTCATTTCAATTTCAATTTTTCTGGAGAAGAGTTGATTTACAATGTTGTGTTACTTTCTGCTGCACAGCACAGTGAAGCAGTTATACATATATCCAATCCTTTTTGGAGTCCCTTCCCATACAGGTCATTACAGAGTATTGAGTAGAGTTCCCTGTGCTATACAGCAAGCCCTTATTTGTTTTCTCTTTTATATATAGTGGTGTGTATATGTCAATCCCAATTTCCAATTTATCCCTGCCACCTCCCCTTACTCTGGTAACCTCCATTCTGTGCTCCATAGTGGCTATTACCAATTGGCATTGCCACCGATAGCATAGTATTGGTGGCGCAGTGGTTAAGAATCTGCCTGCCATTTCAGGGGTCACAGGTTCGAGCCCTGGCCCGGGAAGACCTCACATGTCACAGAACAAGTAAGCCCGTGCACCACAACTACTGAGTCTGCACTCTAGAGCCCACGAGCCACAACTACTGAAGCCTGTGTGCCTAGAGCCTGTGCTCCACAACAAGAGAAGTCACCGCAAAGAGAAGGCTTTGTACCACAACGATGAGTAGCCCCCGCTTGCTGCAGCTAGAGAAAAGCCACATGCAGCAATGAAGACCCAACGCAGATTAAAAAAAAATAATAATAAGTAGTAGGTTTCTCTTTTTCCCACACCATCTGAAGCATTTCGTGTTTGTAGACATTGTGATGATGGCTATTCTGAGTGGTTCCAGGTGATACTTCTTTGTACATCTGATTTGCATTTGTCTAACATAAAGCAATGGTGAGCATCTTCATATGTGCTTTTTTTTTTTGAACAGTGTGAGTAAAATTTAGCCCTTGAAAAAGGGTTATTGAAAGGTTGCCTTGTTTTGAAGTCTATTTCGATTACCTACCCTAAGACATTTTTTGAGGGCTGTTGTCATTTACAGCTCCCCAGGCATTGTGAATATGAAGTGCCTATAAGGTCCAGTTTTTAGAGTTGTTGTTATGGGAAACAGAAGGCGGCAGGATTTCTACTGTCCCTGTCTGGTTGCTGACACAACCTTAGATGTAGGGAAAGTCCTGTTCCTGGGTTTTAAATTAGAGTGGAATGTGCCTGACCAAACATGTAAGGGCTTCTGTCCCATTCCTTCTTCCCCCTTACCCTTCATCCCCCGAACAAATACAAACCCCTGCAAAATCACCTGTTGAGGGTGCTGTCTTGCAGAGTGGGATGACCCTAATGAAGAAGTCTGGAGGTCGGAACCCAAACACCAGGATATGTTGAGACCAGGTGATTTTCCAAGTGTCATCCAGCCCAGAGAGTCCACCATCCTTTGGGTGTCAGAGGGTTGATTTAGTAGTATGAGGGCACACTTAGATCTGGAGATTGTGATCCTATGCAGAGGGGACCAGGTACTACATGTTCAAGGGGGGTGAATTAGCTGGCATATCCTCCTGAGGTCCTCAGGCCCACAACAGTCCAGTCTTGGGACCAAATTGGGTCTGTGTCCAGGGATGTGACACTAGCACGTTCACCGCGACTAAACGAATTTAGTGATCATTTTTCTTTTCTGTAATTTAATTTTAAATTTATAATGGAGTATAGTTGATTTACCATATTGTGTTCATTTTTGACATACACCAACATGATGCATTTATACAGAGATGACTATATATTCTTTTTAGAATTATTTTCCCATTGAGGTTACTAAAGGGTGTTGAGAAGAGTTCCAAGTGCTCTACAGCGGGTCCATGTTGATTACAAGTTTTCTCTCTGTAAATATGTATATACTAACTCCAACCTCATGATTTATGCCTCCAACACACCTTTCCAGTTTGGTAACCATAAGTTTGTGTTCTAAGTCTGGGACTCTGTTTCTGTGTTGTAAGATAGTACCTTTCTATCAATTTTTAGATTCCACCGATAAGTAATATCATATGATATTTTTCATTGTCTGATTTATGACACTTAGTATGAATGTATCTCGGTCCTTCCGAGTGGCTGCAAATGGCCTTATTTCATTCATTTCATGGCTGAGTAATATTCCATTGTACATATCTACCATAATTTCTTTATCCATTCTTCCTTCCAAGGACTTTTAGGTAGCTTCCAAGTAGAGGCTCTTGTAAACAGGGCTGCATAAATTTTGGAATGCCTGGGTCCTGTCAATTTACGTTTTTTCCAAGATACAGGCCCAGGAGTGGTATCGCCCTATGCTCTGAAGCTCTGGTTTTTAGATTTTTAAGGAATCACCACCCACTTCTCCAGAGTGGCTGTTAGCAATTTACATTCCCACCATCAGCTTGTCAGGGTTCCCTTTTCTGCACACCCTGTCCTGCATTTCAGGTTTTACACTTTGTGAGGTTGGCCATTCTGACTGGTGCGAAGTGATATCTCTTTGTAGTATTAATTGACATTGTCCACCTGTTTTGTTGGTCAAAAATGGAGTAAGGGTTTTTCCTGAATATATTAAGGAATAACGCATACGGCCTTTTTGGCAAACTGCATCATTGGCGATGTTCAGCAGCTTTGCGTGTGCTTTAATGGCGAGTGCAAACTACCTCTTGAAATTCCTTTCCTGCAATTCTGCCTTGCTTACAAGGCCTTTAGGAATACTTGGCTGAAGAAATGGCTCCATCAGAGGTGTCAATTACAACCCTGCATGTTTGTGAATTGCAGTGCCCCGGAGCACCGGTTTTCAACTTGTTGTTTAGGGAAGCAGACACAAAGGGGCAGGATTTCTACAGACCCATTCCGGTTACTGGGGCACCTGAAGGATAGGGAAATTCTTCTTCCAGATTAGGAAACTAGAGTGGCATATGCCTGTCCAAACATCTAAGGCTTGTGTCTCATTCCATCCCCCCATTCCCCTTCTTCACCGGAAAATTCCAAGCCGTGAAAAACTGGCTGTTGAGTGTGCTGCCTTCCCAAAGTGGGGAGGCTCTAAGGAAAGGAGCTGGGGAACCCGAATACCAGGAGAAGTGGAGATGGGGTGACTTTTCCAAACTCTTCCCGATCAGACGGTGTACCATCCTCTGGATGTCCCATGAATGTTTTAGCTGTAGGAAGGGTCCCCTGCACCTGGAGATATGGGACCCATGGAATGGGGGCCAGGCAGTATTACTCTAAAAGTGTTGCATTTGCTGTCCCATCCTCACGAAGCCTCTCAGACCAACGAGTGTAGAACCTTGGGTCCCATCCAGCTCTGTGTCTAGATGTGGTCAGTCCAGGTTGCATCACAGCCCTTGAACAAATTTTGTAAGAATTTCTCTCTCTCTCACTGTCTTTTTTTTTTTGTTCTTGTTATTTAATTTTATAATGGGGTATAGCTGATTTTCAATACTGTGTTTCTTCCTGCTCTGCATCTATCCACTTGATTCACTTAAAGAGAGACATCAATAAATTGTTTTACAGATTCTTACCAGTCTTATATATCCTTTTCCGGTGACAACAGTGTGCTGAGTCCAGCTCGTTGAGCTATACAGTAGGTCCTGTCGAATACCTATTTTGTTTATGGAACTGTATCTATGCTAATTTCAACCTCCTGGTTTATGCATCACCCCACCCCACCTTTCTTCTTTAGCAGCCGTAAGTGTGTTTTCTAAATGTGTGACTGTTTCTGTATTGTAATTGAGTTCATGTGTAGCCATTTTTAGATACTATCTGTAAGTGATACCTTATGGTAAGTCTCTTTTTATGTCTGACTTAGGTCACTTAGAATGATCGTACCTCAGTCTCCACGAGTTGCTGCAATTGGCCTTATTTCATTGATTTAATTGCAGAGTAATGTTCCATTGTACAGAAGTACCACATCTTCGTTATCCATTTATTGCTTCCAAGGACATGTAAGTTGTACCCAAATCGAGGCATTTCTAAACAGAGCAGCACTAAACGTATGGGGTGCCTGTGTCCTGTCGATTTTTGGTTTTCCCAAGATATGCGGCGAAGAGTGGAAGAGATGTATGCTCTGTAGCTCTGTATTTTAGACGTTTTAGGGAACACCATAGACTTCTCCAGAGTGGCCGTTGGCTATTTACATCCCCGTCATCAGCGAAACAAAGCTCCCTCTTCTCCATGGCCTGTCCAGCATTTTTGCTGTCTACACTTTTCCAGGATGGACTTTTGATGAATGCGAAGTGATACTTCTTTGTAGTATGGATTTGCATTGCCCGCTTGTTTGATTGGCCAAAAAGGACGTATGCGTTTTTTTCTGAATATATTTATTTTTATAATGGGGTTTAGCGGATTTTCACTGCTGTGTTTATGCCGCTTTACACCCACTTGATTCATTTACAGGGAGAAGTCAATACATAGGTTTTAAGATTCTTACTAGTCAGATATATTCTTGTGCGATGAATAGGGGGAGTTGAGTCCAGTTCACTGAGCAAGGAGTAGGTCTTGTCTATAACACATTTGGTTTATGGAACAGTATCTGTGCTAATTTCAAACCCTTGTTTTATGCATCACCCCACCTCACCTTTCCCGTTAAGCAGCCATAGTGTGTTTTCTAAATGTGTGACTCTCTTCTGTTTTGTAATACAGTTAATGTGTAGCGATTTTTACATGCCCTCCATAAGTGATATCTTATGATGTGTCTTTTTCTGTGTGACTTATTTCACTTAGAATCATCGTACTTAAATCCACTCATCATGCTGCTACTAGCCTTATGACATTGATTTCATGGCTGAGTGATATTCCATTGTACATAAGTAGCACAACTTCTTTATTACATTTTTCTCTTTCCTGGGATATTTAAGGTGTACCGAAGTGGAGGTTCTTGTAAACAAAGCAGCCCTAAACTTTGGGGTGCCTGTGTCTTGTTGATATTTAGTTTTCCCTATTTATACGCCCATGAGTGGAAGTGCCCTATGCTCTCTAGCTGTGTCTTTTAGATGTTTTGGGAAACACCATACACTTCTCCAGAGTGGCCGTTGGCAATTAACATCCCGCCCATCAGCGTAACAAGGCTCCCATTTCTCCCTGGCCTGTCCTGCATTTCTCGTTTTTACACTTTTTTAGGATGGCCATTTTGACCGCTGGGAAGTGAGACTTCTTTGTAGCACTGATTTGCATTTCCCGCTTGCTTGGTTGGCCCAAAAGCGCGTATGCGTTTTTTCCTGAATATATTCAGGAAAAAACGCATACGCCCTTTTTGGCCAAGTGCATCATTGTCAACGTTTTGCCGCTTTTCACGTGCTTTAAAGGCGATTCGAATCTACCTCCTGAAATGTGTTTCCTGCAATTCTGCCTTACTTTCAAATCCTCTTCGTTGCCTTCCCTCAATATATTTTTGGACGATAGTTATCATTTGTAACTCTGCAGGTTTGTGCATTGTAGTGTCACTGAGCTCCATTTTTCAACTCGCTTTTTTGGGAGCTGGCCGCAAAACCGCAGGATTGCTTCGGGCCCTATTCTGGTTCCGGGGGGGCAAGCTCAGCCTGTGGTTAATTCTTCTTCCTAATGGGAAATTAAAGTGACCTATGCCTCTCCCTACAGCTAGCGCTAGTATCTCATTGGTTCCCCCTCTTCCCGTTCATCCTCAGGACAAATTGCAACCTGTACGAAACAGGAGCTTAAAGGTGCTGATTCTCCAAGTGGGGAGATTGTTAGGAAAGCGGCTGGAATGGCGAACCCGAGCACCAGGAGATAAGAAATGAGGTGCGTTTTAGAAAGCTTTCCCGATCACATGGTGTACCATTCTCTGGGTTTCCTATGCATGTTTTCGCTGTAGGAAGATTCCCTTTAACCCAGAGATTTGGGATGCATGGAATGGGTCCCACGCAGTATTACTTTAAAGGGTCTGCATTTGCTCACCCAACCACACCAAACCTCGCAGCCCCAAGAGTGTCCAGCCTTAAGTCTCATTCAGCTGTGGACCTCGATATGGTCAATCCAGGTTGCATCACAGCCCCTGAAATAATTTTGTAAGAATTTCTCTCTCTTTCACTGTCTTTGTTTTTTTTTTTTTTTTTGTAATTTATTTTTATAATGGGGATTAACTGATTTTCACTGCTGTGTTTATGGCACTTTACACCCACTGGATTCACTTACAGAGAGATATCAATATATAGGTTTTCAGATGCTTACTAGTCAGATATATTCTTGTGTGGTGAATAGGGGGTGTTGAGTCCAGTTCACTGAGCAAGGAGTAGGTCTTGTCTATTATATATTTGGTTTATGGAACGGTATCTGTGCTAATTTCAAACCCTTGTTTTATGCATCACCCCACCTCACCTTTCCCGTTAAGCAGCCCTAGTGTGTTTTCTAATTGTGTGACTCTGTTCTGTTTTGTAATTCAGTTCATGAGTAGCGATTTTTACATTCCCTCTATAAGTGATATCTTATGATAACTGTCTTTTTCTGTGTGACTTATTTCACTTAGAATCATCGTACCTAAATCCACTGATCATGCTGCTGCTAGCCTTATGACATTGATTTCATGGCTGAGTGATATTCCATTGTACATACGTACCTCAACTTCTTTATCCATTTTTCTCTTTCCTGGGATATTTAAGGTGTACCGAAGTGGAGGTTCTTGTAAACAGAGCAGCCGTAAACTTTGGGGTGCCTGTGTCTTGTTGATTTTTAGCTTTCCCTATTTATACGCCCATGAGTGGAAGTGCCCTATGCTCTCTAGCTGTGTCTTTTAGATGTTTTGGGAAACACCATACACTTCTCCAGAGTGACCATTGGCAATTTACATCCCGCCCATCAGCGTAACAAGGCTCCTATTTCTCCCTAGCCTGTCCTGCATTTCTGGGTTTTACACTTTTTTAGGATGGCCCTTTTGCCCGCTGGGAAGTGAGACTTCTTTGTAGTGCTGATTTGCATTTCCCGCTTGCTTGGTTGGCCAAAAAGGGCCTTTGCATTTTTTCCTGAATATGTTCAGGAAAAAACGCATACGCCCTTTTTGGCCAAGTGCATCATTGTCAACGTTTTGCCGCTTTTCATGTGCTTTAAAGGACATTCGAATCTACCTCCTGAAATCTGTTTCCTGCAATTCTGCCTTACTTTCACATCCTCTTCGTTGCCTTCCCTCAATATATTTTTGGACGATAGTTATCATTTGTAACTCTGCAGGTTTGTGCATTGTAGTGTCACTGAGCTCCATTTTTCAACTCGCTTTTTTGGGAGCTGGTCGCAAAAAGGCAGGATTGCTTCAGGCCCTATTCTGGTTCGGGGAAGCAGGCTGAGCCTATGGTTAATTCTTCTTCCTGATGAGAAATTGGAGTGAGCAGTGCCTGTCCGAATAGCTAGAGCTAGTCTCTCATTGGTTCCCCCTCTTCCCATTCATCCTCAGGACAAATTGCAACCTGTATGAAACAGGAACTTAAAGGTGGTGATACTCCAAGTGGGGAGATTGTTAGGAAAGCGGCTGGAATGGCGAACCAGAGCACCAGGAGATGAGAAATGAGGTGCGTTTTAGAAACCTTTCCCGATCACACGGTGTACCATCCTCTGGGTTTCCTATGCATGTTTTCGCTGTAAGAAGATTCCCTTGAACCTGGAGATTTTGGGCCCATGGAATGGGTACCACGCAGTATTACTTTAAAGGGTCTGCATTTGCGCACCCAACCTCACCAAACCTCGCAACCCGACGAGTGTCCAGCCTTATGTCTCATTCAGCTGAGGGTCTAGATATGGTCAATCCAGGTTGCATCACAGCCCCCGAACGAATTTTGTAAGTATGTCTCTCTCTTTCACTGTCTTTATTTTTTTGGAATTTATTTTTATACTGGGGTTTATCTGATTTTCAATGCTGTGTTTATGCTGCTTTACACCCACTTGCTTCTCTTACTTAGAGATATCAATACATAGGTTTTAAGATTCTTACTAGTCAGATATATTCTTGTGCAGTGAATAGAGGGTGTTGAGTCCAGTTCATTGAGCAAGGAAGAGGTCTTCTCTATCACATATTTGGTTTATGGAACGGTATCTGTGCTAATTTCATACCCTTGTTTTATGCATCACCCCACCTCACCTTTCCCGTTAAGCAGCCCTAGTGTGTTTTCTAAATGTGTGACTTTGTTCCGTTTTGTAATTCAGTTTATCTGTAGCGATTTTTACATTCCCTCTATAAGTGATATCTTTTGAAAGGTGTTTTTTTCCGTGTGACTTATTTCACTTAGAATCTTCGTACCTAAATCCACTCATCACGCTGCTACTAGCCTTATGACATTGATTTCATGGCTGAGTGATATTCCATTGTACATACGTACCTCAACTTCTTTATCCATTTTTCTCTTTCCTGGGATATCTAAGGTGTACCGAAGTGGAGGTTCTTGTAAGCAGAGCAGCCCTATACTTTGGGGTGCCTGTGTCTTGTTGATTTTTAGTTTTCCCAATTTATACGCCCATGAGTGGAAGTGCCATATGCTCTCTAGCTGTGTTTTTTCGATCTTTTAGGAAACCCCATACTCTTCTCCAGAGTGGCCGTTGGCAATTTACATCCCACCCATCAGCCTAACAAGGCTCCCTTTTCTACTTGGCCTGTCCTGCATTTCTGGTTTTTACACTTTTTTAGGATGGCCCTTCTGACCGCTGTGAAGTGAGACTTCTTTGTAGTGCTGATTTGCATTTCCTGCATGCTTGAGTGGCCTAAAAGGGCCAGGAGGGAGAAGGGAAGGAGTTTCAAGGAGAAGGACAGAGAGCAGGAGAAGGAGGGGGGTGAGGGAGAGAGAGGGGGGCGTGGGATAGAGGGAGGGAGGGAAAGACAAAGATATCTCTCCCTCACTCCCTCTATCCGTCTCTCCCTCGCTCCCTCTCCTCCCTCTCACTGTCCCTCCAGCTCTCCCTCTCCCTCCGTCTCTCCATCTCCCTTACTCCCTCCCAGAGATGGAGAGATGTAGGGAGAGGCAGAGACAAGGGAGAGGGAGAGAGGGAGAGAGAGGGGAGAGAGTTAGAGAGGGAGAGAGAGAGAGGTCTCTTCCTTCCTCTCTTTCCCTGTCTCCTCCTTCTCTCCCTCTCTCCCTCTTCCCTCTCCCTCTCCCTCTCTCCCCCCTCCCTCTCCCCGTCTCTCTGGTCTCTGCCTCTCCCTCCATCTCTCCCTCTCTGGGAGCGAGTGAGGGAGCGGGAGAGACGGAGGGAGAGGGAGAGACAGAGGGAGGGAGAGGGAGAGGGAGGGAGAGAGGAAGGGAAAATGCGAGGGAGGGAGAGGGAAGGAGGGCAAGATGACTCTCCCTCTCCCTCTCCCTCTCCCTCCACCTCCCTCTCTCCCTCTCCCTCCCTTCCTCTTCCTTTCCTAGAGGGAAGGAGGGAGAGGGAGAGACAGAGGAAGAGGAGAGGGAGGGAGCGAAGGAGAGGGAGAGTCGGAGAAGGAGTTAGGGAGAGGGAAAAGGAGAGAGGGTGCCTGCTTCCCTCTCTGTCTCCCTCCCTCCCTCCCTCTCCATGTCCCTCTCTCCCCCCTCTCCCTCTCCCTCTGTCTCTCCTTCTCTGGGAGGGAGAGAGGGAGAGGAAGAGGGAGGGAGAGTGAGAAGGAGGGAAAGTGATGGAGGGAGGGAGAGGGAGAGAGGGATAGAGGGAGGGAGGGAGAGATGTCTCCCCCCTTTCTCTCCTTCTCCCCCTCCCTCTCCTGCTCTCTCTCCCTCTCCCTCCACCTCCTTCCCTCTCCAGAGAGGGAAGGAGGTGGAGGGAGAGGGAGAAGGAGGGAGGGAGGGAGAGGGAAAGAGGTAGAGGCAGAGCGGAACAGGGAAACAAGGACTGGGAAACAGGCACAGGGAGAGGGAGGGAGAGAGGGAGAGAGGAGAGGGAAGAGGGAGGTGAAAGAAGGAGAGGAAAGAGGCAGAGGGACAGAGGGAGAGAGAAGAGGGAGAGGGAAGAGGGAGAGGGAGAGGGAGCGAGGGAGAGGAAAGAGAGAGAGGGAGAGGGAGAGAGGGAGGGAGAGAGGGAGAGACAGATGGAGAGAAAGAGAGGGAGAGAGAGGGAGAGGGAGAGGGAAAGAGGGAGAGGAAGAGTGGAACAGGGAAAGAGGGACAGGGAGAGAGGGAGGGATAGAGGGAGGAGAGGAAGCAGGGAGAAAAGAGAGAAAGAACACACCATCTACACTTCTGTCAAATGACACCGGGGATCCTTACACAACCAGGAGAAAATAACACAGGGAGGCTCTTTCTCAGCTGGAACTGGAACTGCAGACGGGGCCAAACACCACCAGGCTGGCCACACGTGTCCAGCCGCCGCTCCAGCCCCGTCAGCCGTGAGTCTGGTCACCAGGGCTCTGAGTGTCTGCTCCAGGGAGCTGGGGTTCACCCCCTCACACGGGAGGCTGGGCCAAGAGAGCAGGGCCCCGGGCTGGACACATAGGGGGAAACGCATCCCCACAGGACAGCTTGGGTAAGCAGATTCAGCTGCCAGATTCTAGAGGCCCGGGACCACCCTGTGGCCCGTGAAACCCAGGAGCCACGAGGGTCTTGCATCGTGATTCCTGTCCATTGGACTGTAAAGTTTATGTAGGGAATCTTGGAAACAGTGGTAACAAGGCTGAATTGGAACGAGCTTTAGGCTATTATGGACCACTCTGAAGTGTGTGGGGTGCTAAAAACCCTCCCGGCTTCGCTCTCGTTGAATGTGAAGATCCCCGAGATGCAGCCGATGCTGTCCGAGAACTAGATGGGAGAACACTAGGTGGCTGCCGAGTAAGAGTGGACCTGTCGAATGGGAAAAGAGAAGTCGAAATCATTACTGCCTCATTCTTGGGGTCGTCGCCCTCGAGATGATTATGGGAGGAGGAGTCGTCCACCTCCCACACATCTCCAAGATGGAGAGCCTTCTCCGTCAGCCAGAGCAGGTCCCTTTCTAGATATAGGAGAAGAGAGAGATCCCTGTCCCAAGAGAGAAATCACAAGCCGTCCCGATCTTTCTCTAGGTCTTCTAGCCGATCTAGGTCAGATGAAAGGAAATAGAAGACCACTTTGCAAGAGGAGTGGTGTACAGGCAATAACTTCATTTGGCAGGAGTATGTACAGAAAATTCAAGTTTTGTTTGAGACTTCCGAAGCTTGGTGCACTTTTTAAATGTTTTAGTTGTTCACATTTGTTTGTCTCTTGGGACAGTGACACATAAAGGTGTCATTCTCTATGGTTTGAAATGGGTCCTGTGAGGCATGTAATATGAAGAATTGTTACCTTACAATGTTCCCTTAAGCAAAATTGAATTTGCTTTGAATTTTTGGTCTTGCCTAGACTGATAATAAAACTCTAACTCCTGCCCACCTAAAGTGTGATGTTTACTATTATGGAAACAACATTGGCAAACGTTGAAAAGACTTTCTGTAGCTGGGATATGGTATGCAGCTGTAGTTAAGCAAGCAGTCTTTAAAAGGTGCTGTGAACCCAAGCCAGCAGGTAAAAATGAAAGCCGCACCCTTACCCTAGATTAGAGGTTTAAAAATTCCACTAGTCTTCACACCGGACAAGAGGTTGTCCAGGGAGTTTAAAATCTAAGAAGTTTCAAGGAAGTTAGTTTACCTTTGAGTTAGGTCATACGTCCCCTCTGTGATTGCTGTACATGAATACATAGCTCTTTGTAATATTTTTTGGAAATTTGAGATTATCAAGATACCAATGTCCTGCCAGATTTAGAGTATATTGTAGAGCTGAACTTTGAGTTACTGTGCAATTTTTTTTTTCATGCTGTCATTTGTAATATGTTTTGTGAGAATCCTTGGGATTAACGTTTTGGTTGCAAAAGAAAAAAAGAAAAGAAAAGAATCCGCCTGCCAATGCAGGGGACACAGGTTCAAGCCCTGGTCCGGGAAGATCCCAGGTGCCGCAGATCAACTAAGCCCGTGGGCCACAACTACTGAGCCTGCACTCTAGATCCTGGGAGCCAGAACTACTGAGCCCCCGTGACACAACTACAGAAGCCCACACGCAACGAAGACCCAACGCAGCAAGAAAAAAAAGACGATACTGGCCAGGTGATCAAGGGTAAAATCGTTTGTCATAAGTCCCGTTGATGGTGTGTATCCTTGATGTGACCTGAGGAGAATGGCATTTTTATCTCTGTCTGGGTCTTCCTCCCCAAACCCCATAACTCCAGACCAACCATAAGAAAACATCAGAAAACAAACAGACAAACAAATTGAGGGACAAAACACCTGACCAGTCCTCCTCAAAACTTTCAAGGTATCAAAACCCAGCGACGTCTGAGAAATGTCACAGCCCAGAGGAGACTGGGACAGAAAAAGGATGTTAGGGGAACACTAGGGAAATTCTAATAAAGTGTGGACTTTAGTTAATAACAATGTATCCATCTGGGTTCCTTAGTTGGATAAACATGTCACACTAAGGTACTAATGAGTTGGAAATAGGGGTACTGGGTCAGGGTCCACGGCACTCTGTACACTCTGTACAGATCTTTGCAACTTTTTTGTAACTCTAAGCTCTTGTAAAATTAAGCGAGTACTGAACAGAGCTAAGAATGTTATTTCCCTGATTTGAACATGCCTGAGTTTCTTTTCATGGTCACATTTTTGCTATTTGGATGTGTCTTGGAATCAGTAGCAAAGGAGAGTTGCCAGCCCCTGGGAAGATGTGGGTGGTTCGCAGGTGGCTTGCTCTGGAGCTGAAGACCACGGTGGGAAGTCTGCAGCCTCGGGCTGCACTTAGAAACATGGGAGGGGATGGGCCAGCTCAGTTAGGGATGGAACCTATAAATAAAACTTTTTTTTCTTTTCCGTTATGGCTTATCACAGGATACTGAATATAGTTCCCTGTGCTAGACAGTAGGACGTTGTAGTTTATCCATCCTATATTTAATAGTTTGCATCTGCTAACCCCAAACTCCCAATCCAACCCTCCCTCACTGTTTCTCCCCCTTGGCAACCACAAGTCTGTTCTCTATGTCTGTGAGTCTGTTTTTGTTTTGTAGACGCGTTCATTTGTGTCGTATTTTAGATTTCACATATAAGTGAGATCATATGATATTTGTCTTTCTCTTCTGACTTACTTCACTTAGTATGATAATCTCTAGGTCCATCCACGTTGCTGCAAATAGCATTATTTCATTCTTTTTATGGCTGAATAAGATTCCATTGTATATATGTACCACATCTTCTTTATCCATTCATCCATCAGTGGACATTTAGGTAGCTTCCATGTCTTGGCTACTGTAAATAGTGCTGCAATGAACGTTGGGGTGCATGTATCTTTCTTTCTTTCTTCTTTCCTTCTTCCTTTCTTCCTTTCTTTCTCTCTCTCTCTTTCTCTTTCTTTCTTTCTTTCTCTCTCTTTCTCTCTTTCTTTCTTTCTTTTTTCTTTCTTCTTTTATTGTCACACGGCATGTGAGATCTTAGTTCCCTGACCAGAGATGGAACCCACGCCCCCTGCACTGGAAGCATGGATTCTTAACCACTGGACCACCAGGGAAATGCCAGGGGTGTATGTATAGTTTTGAATTAGAGTTTTCTCCAGATCTATGCCCGGGAGTGGAATTGTGGGACCCTATGGCAGCTGTATCTGTTCCTGCACGCCTCACATCAACCACCTGCACTCCAATCCTTGCTCTCAACGTCATCTTCGGGGAACCCAACCTGCGACAGGGACCTTGACAAGAAGAAATGGCTCAGGGAAAAGCTACCTGCACGGGGAGGAGATAGAGACCATCGCCCCTGGGGTGCGGAGGGGAGAGTGGGTGCAGAGGTTTGTCATTTCACCCCCGATACTCATCTCAGCCCTCGTGGCTGCCCCACTCTAGGTCACCTCGGGATACAGAGGTGAGCCGGTTAGAGTCCCTGCCTGTGCAGGAATCGGGGCACCAGCGGGTCTGAATAATACTAGTGCAGGGTCTCCCCCGTGGCACTGGGGTTATTCGGGGCGGGTCATCCTCTGCTGAGGGCCCCTCCTGGGCACTGTGTGGGGTTTAGCAGCATCCCTGGCCTCACCCATTTGATTCCAGGGGCCCTCCCTCCCAGTTGTGACAACCACAGATTTTCCCCACACATCACGGAAGAACTGGGTGAGGCGGGGGCAGGATGGCTCTGGGCGAGGACAGCTGTGTTGAAGCAACCAGCCTGGCCCAGGGCAAGGTCTGCCCCAATCCCGTCAGCGCCTGCATTTAGAACTGCCCCTTTCCTCTCCCACCTCCCCTGCCCTGCAGTGGTCTCCGAGACATCATCCCCATGTAATAAATCACACCTTCTCAGTTTACTGTTTGCTGCCCTCGCTAGAACGTGAGCTCTTTGAGGACAGGGATGCTGTTATGTCCCCAGCACCTAGAAGAGTGTCTGCTGTGTAGTAGATGCTTCATAAATACTTGCTGAATAAAGGAGTTGAATAAAGGGATGAGTGGATGAATGAATGAAGGTTACAATGGAAGGAGGGGGGAGATTCCCTTTCTGGCTCTCGGGGGTTGGGAGATCAAGTGAAAGATCTGTCCTAAATAGGCTGACCAGCCTTCTGGGGTTCCCCGGGACTGAGAGTTTCCCCAGAGTTCCAGCGCTCAAACCTGAGCGGTCCTGGGCAAACTGGGGGCGGGTGTTGGTCACCCTATCTAAACACAGTAACAATTCCAGCTGCAATAGCAATGGCCAATGACCTCTACGGTCTTATTGACCATGCACAGTTCTCTACCTGGCGGGGAAGGGTGGGCCGGGATTGGAATTCTGGTGATCCAGGGCGGGTGAGGGCACACCCCGGGCTTGTGGAGGGGAGTCCAGGAAGGTTCTGGAGGAAGTGACAGTGACACAGGAGGGAGGGAGGAGTCTAAGGAAGAACATCCCACATGACAACCTGTGCCAATGGCCCTGGGCCCAAGGTCACACCTGACCAGGGCTTGCTTTTTTTTTTTCTAATTTACTTTTCCCCACATGGATATGCAATTGTCCTAATGCCATTTATTGAAAACTCCTTAATTTCCCCACTTTCTATCATATCAAGTTCTCATATATCTGTTTCTGGACCTTTTTTCTATACCATAGAGCTATGCGTCCCATCCTTGCACCACTAGGGCTGTTTCATCACTATAACTTTATTTATTCATTTTGTTTTGGCCGTGCTGTGTGGCATGTGGGATCTTATGTCCCTGACCAGGGATCGAACCCGCGTCCCCTGCAGTGGAAGCTCGGAGTCTTAATCACTGGACCTCCAGGGAAGTCCCCAGGGCTTGCTTTGACATCCATGGAATGGTGGCAGGTGGGCACGGGGAGCAGCTGTCTGTGAGCCATCCTGTGTAGAAATGCAGGGTGGAGGGGAGGACAGATGGAGCTGGAGGGGAAGAAGCGGAGGAGGGAGGGAGGAAGGGAGGGAGGCCGGGGGAGAGACAGACAGAGAGTTTCCGGAGACAATAGCTCTGGCCGTGTCCTAGGGCATGAAAGCTGAAAATAGCTCCTAGTGCCGGGAGCCTTGGAGCCGGAGGCTGGGAGCCAGGGTGACTGGCTCTCCTCCCTGGTGTGCGTGTGTTGCGGGGGGGTGGGTGGCTCTGGGCTTCTCAGGCTGGGAATGGGGTGCACAGAGCAGGAACGGAGCAGGGACCCTTCTCTCTGGAACCTCGTGGGCCATCCTCAGCTCACAAAGCTGAGCCACTCCTTGCCCTACGAGTGGGGGGCTTATCCTCCCTGTCCCCTGGATCATACCCCCTCACACACAACTTCCCCGTGTGTGTTCCCAGGAACCAAGAGAATCTGTTTTTAAAAGATTTGGGGGAGGGGGGTAACCATACAAACAAGAGCAGAATGGATACTTTTTCAGGATATGAATGGCTCTGTGTAAGCCCACCCCCAGGGTAACCACAGTCCTGACCTCTAACACTCTTGACGAGTCAGCCTTGGTCTGGGCTTGCGGACCCACGGAAGCTTCCTCATTCCCTCCTTCAGATCCCGACTCTCCCTCGGCGTCTTTGTGAGAAGCACCCGGGGAAGTGGGACTGCTAGGCTGTACTGCTGCTAGAACTCCACCTGGGCTCCACCAGGCTCCAGCCCCCCGCCCTGTCCACCTAACTGACCCTGAGGCACCTCAACTGGTAGGAGCAGCATCACCTTCCCTCCTGGGACTCGTGATACTTAAGGGAGACACCGAAAGACAAGCCTTTGGCTCCCTGGCTGGCAAAGAGCAGGTACTCAATTGTCATAAGTGTCCGTATCAGTGAGGGTTCTCCAGACAAACAGAATCCATATGGGGTGTGTGTGTATATACACACACACGTACATATGTACAAGCATACAAAAATATACAGCTGTGTACATATGCAGTATGCGTACACACATATACACATATAGTATATACAATACACACATACATATATACACACATATAAAATGCAGTTCGTATATATACAGTATGTATACACACATATACACACAATATAGACAATACACACATACATATACACTATACATACACACATAAAATGCATAGTTTGTATGTATACAGTATGTACACATACGTTTAACATATGCAATATACACACCTAGGTACATATATAGCATACGTATATACACACATACAAAGATATTTAGGTGTGCATATAGACAGTATACATACATACACATATAATATATGCAATACATACACGTACATACATATAGACACACATATACACCTACATATAAAAGCATATAGCATAAAAATATATATGTACTGTATATAGAAATTCATCGTATATATACATACATATATCATATATATAAGATATATACACATACATATATACAATGTGTACACACACACACCTATATGTAAATATGCGCATGTACATACACATATAAATTCATACGCAAGTGTGTATATAATAGTATATTCAATATACTTATAATACCTAGAAACATATTGGGGGGGAGGTGTCACGGTACATCAAGGGGGGGAGTCGAACCCGCCACCCCAGGCCCCGAGGGGTCTCCCCGGGTCTCCACTTCGGGCCGGTGGGTGTGGCCGGGGGCAGCTGAAGACGTGCGTGCGTGCTTGCGTGCGTACGTGCGTGCGTTCGTACGTGCGTACGTGCGTGCGTGGGGGCGGGTCCACGGGGCGGGAGGCGCTCGCCGCGAGTGAGTGGTTCAGCCGGGCCCCGGCTCATTGTGCTTGCCTCACGCCGGCCCCAGTTGGCAGCAGCGCTGGAGGCCCCGGGCCTGTGACCACAAAGAGGGAGCCGGGGGCCGGACGGGAGCAGGCCGGCGGCGGCGGCGGCGGCGCCGGCTGAGGCCCAGGCCAGGCTCCCTCCCCTCAGCCTCCCGCCCACCCGCCCGCCCGCCTGTCCCGCCCCCGCCGGCGGCGCCCCGCCCCTCCCCCAACCGCCAGACTAGCCTGGTGCGGGGGCCGCGCGCGAAAACGTGGGGGAGAAGCTGAGGCTGGAGTCGCCCGTGGTGGCCGAGCCTGCCGTCTACCCATGGCTGCTGCTGGTCTACGTGAGTGCCGCCCGTCCCCTCTTCCCGGACCTCCACCTCTCTTCCCCCACGGCACGCGCTGAGCCCACCGAGTAACGGAGCAACTCGAGTCGCCAGACCCTCTTTGGAGCCCCCCTTCCCACCCTGCCTGGTTCTCCGCGGCCGTTTCCAGCCCCCGCGCGCAGGGTGGGCAGAGGGGAGCCGGGGCCGGCCGGGGTCACAGACTCGGCAGCGGGGACCCCGCGCTTCCGAGGGGCGCCCGAGCCGGTCTGCCGTTGGCCCTGTAGGGCTGGGGACCCAGGTCCGCCCCCCCCCCCCTCGGCCTGGACTGCCGGCGGGCTTGCCCTTCCATACTTTATGATCTGACACGTCGGGTTTCTTTTTCCTGGCCAGCTTTACCATTACCTGACCAGCTTTCCCAGCATCCCCTGATAATGTGTTAGATATTCAAGTTTTAGGGCCCGGTCCCAGCCCTATGGAATCAGCAACTCTGGTGGGGCTCAGTGATCTCTGTTACAACAGGCCCTCCAGATGATTTTTATTCACCTTAAAGTTTGAAAATATCTGCATTGTCAGCTGGCCGAAGCGTCCACCAGCAGGTGAAGGGGAGTGGCGCCTGGAAAAGATAGGGACCAGCCAAGGTAAGTACAGTAGCATTTGCCATGGTAGTAATGGAGAATGCCTTTTCTCCACTGGTTGGCACAGACTAGTATCTGGGAGCAGTGGCAGGGTTATTTAGGATGCTTTACATTGCAGTGTAGAGTGACCGCTGTCCTGGTTTGCCAGGGACTTCCCCTGTGTGAGCACTTAAAATCTCATCCTGGCAAACCCCTTAGCCTTGGGTTTGATAAACTTAGGGAATAATATGAAATTTAGGGGAAACATGATCTAGGTTTTGGGCAAGTCACAAGTGCTAATTAAAGCTAAGCAAGTATGGACAACATCTAGCCTTCTTTACCCCTTTGCGGGGAGGTAAATCTTGATTGGGTGAGAGGACTTATTGTTAAGAGATCTTTGTAGAAACATCCCCTTCTGCTTAGTCCGCTGGTTCTCCGTTCTGGCTAGACATTGGCATCGTCTGAGGAGAGTTAAAAGGATTGTATTGGTCTAGCATGACCAACCGTCGGTGTGAGGGTTTTTAAAAAGTGCTTCAGAGGATTCTAATGTGCAGCCAAATTTAGGTGCCACTGCTTAAGCTTTTGAACCGCTGCTACGTATTTTCACCTCATCTTGCTGTGAGAATATCCAACTGTAGTTGAGGTTTGTTGTTTTTCTTTTTCTTTTTTTAACTGTCTTATTATAAGATTTACTGTCTTAAATAAGATTGAATGGACAGAAAATCCTGCTAGTCCATCTGGTATAGCTGGATACCCAGAGTAATATCGTTAAGATATGTACCATTTAAGTATTGTGACTGGCCTTTTAAAAATTAACATATGCATTAAATTAGTATTGATAGTATAGATCTCTTTCGAAGTTGTCATGTTGGGGAGCTATACCTCTAATCTGCTGCCATTGCTAAATATCTGGACACCTCTTACTAGGAATTGCTTTTAAAAATCTTTAGGGATTAAAACCAAGATTGCTGTATTATTTGTACTGGGACCACAAAAACCTCACAGAGTTCCCCCGCTGTACCTTCTACCCCCATCTCTAACCCTTGGCAACTTCTAATCTGTTCTCCATCTCCACAGTTTTGTTATTTTAAGAATAATATGTAAACATAATCATGAATTACTTAATCTTCGGAGATTGGCTTTTAAAAACTTTTCCCTCGGCATCATTCCCTTGAAGTTCATTTCAATTTTTGCATATATTAATAATTTGTTCCTTGTTGTTGCTCGGTAGTATTCTATCATAAGATTTTATCACAATTTGTTTCAACATTCACCCATTGAAAGACATTTGGGGAGTTGCCAGTTTGTGGCTATTAGAAATAAAACTGCTATGAACATTTATGTGTAAGTTTCTGTGGGAACTTCATTAAGTTTTTGTTTCTTTTGGATAAATGCTCAAGAGTACAATTACTGCATTGTAGGGTGAATCTACTTTTAGGATTAAAAGAGACTGTCAAGCTGTTTCTCAGAGTGGCTAAACCATTTTATTTTCCCACCAGTGATGTGATATAATTTTTCTACATACTCGCTAGCATTTGATGTTGTCACTATACTTTAATTTTAGTTATTCTCTGATATCTCATTATGGTCTTAATTTGCATTTCCCTGATGGCTAACGATGTTGAACATCTTTTCATGTGCTTCTTTGCCATGTGTATATTCTCTTCCATGAAATGTCTGTTCCTGTCTTCTGCCTATTCTCTAGTTGGATTTTTTTAAGTTGTTTGGAGAGTTCTTTGTATATTATAGATACAAGTCATTTGTCTCCTATGGGATTTTCAAATATGTTTTCCCACTGTGTAATTTGAGTTTTCATCCACTTAAAAGGATCTTCTATGAAGCATTTTTAACTCATTTTGATGAGATCCAATTGATCAGTTTTTGCTTTTATTGATCATACTTTCGGTGTCAAGTCTAAGAATTATTCACCTAGTTGTAGATGCCAAAGATTTTCTCCTATTTTTTTTCTCTAAAAATGTCCTGCTTTTACATTTAAGATTATGATCCACTTTGATTTAATTTTTGTGTAAGATGTGTAAGGTTTAGGTTAAGGTTCATTGTTTGTTTGTTTGTTTTTGTCGAGGGATGTCCAACTGTTTCAGTACCATTTTTTGAAAAGTCTTTTCTTCCTTGATAGCTTTTGCACTGCTGTCAAAACCAAGTTAAATGTATTTGTGTCAGTCTATTTCTGGGTTCTCTGTTCCATTCCATTGATCTATGTATCTACCCTCCATCATTACTGCGAAATCTTGAAATTGGGTAGATTAATTCCTCCCATTTTAATCTTCCTTTACAAATTGTTTTAGCTATTCTTCAGCCTCTTCCTACCATATAAATCTTAGAATAAGCTTGTCTATATCCACAAAAATCTTGAGGGCATTTTAAGAGTAATTGTGTTAAGCCTCTTAACTTGGGGAGAATTGACAGCTTTATTATGTTGTGTTTTCTAATCCATGAACAAGGTATGTCTCCCTATTTGTTTGGGACTTTTAAAATTTTCTTCATCAGCATTTTGTAATTTTCAGTATAGAGGTCCTATAAATGTCTTATTGGGCTTCTATTTAAGTATTTATTTAGGTCAGTTGTAAATGGCATCACATATTTTTATTTAAGCTTCTACACATTTGTTATTAATATATAATTTGATAAAATTGTGTGGATCTTGTACTCTAAAACATTTACAAACTAATATTATTTCTCAAGCTTTATGTGGATTCCTTGGTATTTTCTCCATTTAGATTATCATCTCATCTTCAGATACAGACAGTTTTAGTTTTCCTTTTTCAATATAATAGGATATATTACTATTCAACATTCAGGAGGATATATTCCTTCCTATTCAACATAGTAGGAATAGTTCTTTCATCTTTTAAATAAACTTTTTAAGAATTTAACTTTTAAATGTATCTATTTATTTATTTTTGCTTTATTTTCTTACTAGAACCTCCAGTAATATATTTAATAAAAGTGGTGAGAGCAGATATCGGTGCCTTGTTTCTGATCTTACAGAGAAAGCGTTCAGTCTTTCACAGTTAAATATAATGTCGGTATAGGTTGTTTGTAGATCATCTTTATGAGTTTCTGTATGTTCCTTTTCTATTCCTAGTTTGCTTGGAGTTTCTTTTCTTCTTTTTTTTTAAATCATGAATGGGATTGGATTTTGTCAAATGCTTTCTCTGCATTAATGATTAGGATCACATGACTTTTCCCCCTTAATCTATTGGATATGGTAGATTACATTGTTTGATTTTCAAATATTTAACCAACTTTGCATAACTGGAATAAATACCACTTGGTCATGGTATATTATTCTTTTTATATATTTCTGGAGTTAATTTGCTAATATTTGGCTGAAGATTTTTACAGCCAATTTCATAAAAAATACTGGCCTGTAGTTTTCTTCTTTCTATACTATCCCAGTCTGGTTTTGGTATCAAGGTAATACTGGCTTCATAAAATTAATTAGGAACTGTTCCCTCTACTTCTGTTTCTTATCAAGTCATGTAAAATTGGTGTTAATTCTTTAAGTCTTGGGTAAAAGTGAAACATCTAAGCCTGAATATTTCTTTTGGGAGTTTTTAAATGAAAAATCAGTGTTTCTCATGGTTACAGGAAAATTGAGATTGTCTCTTTCATCTTGGCTGAGTTTTGGTAGTTTTGGGTGTAGACGCATTGGTCCATTTCATCCACATTTTTGAATTTATAGTGTAGACTTGTTCATAATAACTTGTCCCTTATTAACCTGCAGGATATGTCATGGTATCCCTGGTTGCATTTCTGATATCTGTGATTTGTGCCATCTCTCTTTTTATCTTGATCAGTCTTGCTACATCTTTCTTGATGAGATTGTTTATTTTGAAGAACCAGCCTTTTGTTTCATTGATTTCCTCCCCCCCCCATTTTCCTGTTTTCAGTTTCATGGATTTTTGTTTCATCTTTATTATTTCCTTCTTTCTGCTTGTTTAGTGTTTTTTCCTCTTCCGTTTTTACTATTTTAATATAGAAAATTAGACTATTTCTTTGAAATATTTTCTTTCCCAATTTAGTGCTATAAACTTCCCTTTCAGCATTGCTTTCACTTCATTCCACAAACGTTGATCTGTTATATCTCCATTTTCTTTTATTCTATGCATTTAAAAATTTTTCCTTGACTTTTTACCCATGAGTTATTTGGAATTGTGATGTTTAGTTTTCATGTGATTGAAGATTTTCCTGTTGTCTTTCTGTTATTGATTCCTAGTCTGGTTCCATTATGGCTAGAGAACATACTCTCTAAGATTTTAATTCTTTTAAATCTGCTAATGTTTTTTTATCACCCAGTGTATGGTATATGAGTGAATGTTCCATGGACACTTGAATGTGTATTCTGTTTTTATTGAGTGTGTTCTTTTTTTTTTTTTTTTTTGAGTGTGTTCTTTAAATGTCAGTTATATCCTGTTGATTGATGATGTTTTCAGTTCTTCCATACCCTTGCTGATTTTTGTCTCTGGGAGTTCTATAAATTGCTGTGTTGAAGTCTCAAATAATAATTGTGGATTTGAAATTCTCTCCTTTTACCTTTTTCAGTGTTTGCTTCATGTGTTTTGAAGTTCTGTTGTTTGGTGCACACACATTTAGTATCACTAGGTCATCTAGGTGGATTATTCCTGTTATCTTTATGTAATGACCCTCTTTGCCCCTAATAATTTCCTTTGCTCTGAAATCTACTTTATCTGATATTAATATAGCCATTCCTGCTTTTTCTGATGAATGTTCACATGATATACCTTTTTCATCCTTTTACTTTGAACTACCTATATCATGATGTTTAAAGTAAGCTTCTTATAGACAGTATAGAGTTGGATCATGCTTGTGATTTTTTCATCTACTCTTCCAATCTCTGTCTTTGACTTGGTTATTTAGATCATTTACAGTTAATGTAATTATTGCTATGTTAAAGATTAGGTCTACCATTTTATTTTTTGTTTTGTCTTTTACCTTAGTTTCTCAATCCTGTGTTTCTCTTATTTTGCCTTCTTGTGGGTTACTTAAACATTTTTTGGTAAGTCCATTTTAATCTAATTTATTTATAATCATTTGTGTATACTGTTTGTATAGTTTTCTTAGTGGTTGCTTTTGGCCTTACACTATACATATGTAACTTATCATAGCCTACTGGAATCTGTCTTTTATTACTTCAAGTGAAGTTTCAAAATTTTACTTCCATTTAGGTCTCTTAATAGTCCCCAGTTTTAAAGTATGATTTTCTGTAGTATTTCCTTTATATACATTGAGAACCACATCAGACGGTGTCATAATTTTTGTTTGACCATCATAGGGAATTTAAGAAACTCATGAGACTAATGATAGTCTCTTATATTTATCCCACTTGTTTTCACCCATTCCATTGTTCGCCTTTTCTTTCTGAAGTTGCCAGTCTTCTGTTATTGTTTTTTATGTTTTCATAACAGTAGGTGATATCTGGGCTTTCCAGTGCCATTGGATATGAGTTTCAGGAAACACTGAGCCTGGCTCACTTAATGCTACTGAGTTGGAGGGTTTGTATACGTTGGGCCTGTTGGCACAGCAGATGCTAGCAGATTAGACTAATGCTGATGGGACTAGTGCCACAGGAGGATGCATTCCCATTCAGGCTATGCTGCTGCTACAGTAGATCAAATCCCCCTCTACCCCAAGTGTGGGGCAGTGACCTGCTGCTGTCACTGCTTCTTTATTAGGCTGCTTTCGCCTCAGGTGTGTGGTGGGATCCCTTGGAAGCTGCTGCTGCTGTGAATCACAGGGTTAAATTCATTTTAGAAATACTTAAATATAAATATATAGCCTGGCTCTTGTAGGACCTCTGTATTTGTTTTTTATTGCTTTCATACGAATTACCGCAAATTGAGTGACTCAAAACATCGTAAATTTATTACCTTACAAGTCTGACATTGGTCTCAGTTGAGTAAAGTAAAAGTGTTGGCAGGATCGACAGATGAATGGATAAAGCTGTGGCACATATATACAATGGACTATTACTCAGCCATAAAAAGAAATGAAATTGAGTTATTTGTAGTGAGGTGGATTGACCTAGAGACTGTCATACAGAGTGAAGTAAGTCAGAAAGAGAAAAACAAATACCGTATGCTAACACATATATATGGAATCTAAAAAAAAAGAAAAAAATGGTTATGAAGAACCTAGGGGCAGGACAGGAATAAAGACTCAGCCATAGAGAATGGACTTGAGGACACAGGGAGGGGGAAGGGTAATCTGGGATGAAGTCAGAGAGTGGCATGGACATATATACACTACCAAATGTAAACTAGATAGCTATTGGGAAGCAGCCACAAAGCACAGGGAGTGGAATCCTGCAGTGTTTGCTGATGGTCATTTGACTGGTGTGAGCTGAAACCTTTTTGACGTTGAATTTGCATGTGGCTAATAATTCCTTATACTGAGCTTTAGGCATGTCCTTTTTTTTCTTTTCCCTTTTTTTTTAAAGAGTGACTACAACTTCCCTCTTCATATTGACGTCTTGAATAATTTGTCATGTGTTGAATTTCCTTGCCTATTCCCTACCCCAGGGCATTTTTTGAGGGCAGGCGTCATTTACAGCCCAGCAGTCCTTGTGACTATTAAGCTACCATTAGCACTGGGTTTAAAGCTGCTGTTGTGGGAAAGAGCCACAAGGTGGCAGCATTATTTCGTTCTCAACTCTTGTTACTAGGGCAACAGAGTCTTCCTGGAGGTAGCGTTCCAAGGTTGTAAATTAGAGTGGAATGTGCTGGGACAAGCCTCCAGAAGTTTATGTCTCCTTACTTATGTTTGTTTTTTAAATTTAATTTCTATTTCTTATCGGAGTAAATTTGATTAGAGTGTTGTGGTTGTTTGGCTGTACAGAATCTGCTCAATGATTCATGCATATGTCTGTTCATCTTCGGATCCTGTTACCATGTATGTTATTACAGAATGTTGAGTAGACCTCCCTTGGTATTTGGTAGGTGTTTTGTCATTATATATTTTCTATGTATTCGTGATTATATAATTCATATAGTTTATATGTTATATGTTTATATACATTTAACATACATTAATCTATGTATGTTAGCCCCTTAGTCCTAAATTATCCATCCTCCCACCTTTCATTTTGGTTAACCATTAGTTTGTTTTATAAGTCTGTGAGTGTCTTTCTCTGTGGAAATATGTTCATTGGTAGCAATCTTAGGATAACATGTATAAATGATATCATAGGATATTTGTCATTCCCTTTTGACTGACTTAACCTAATATGATTATTTCTAGGCTCATCTGTAGTCCTGTAAACGGCACTGTTCATTTTTTTCCCGAGGCTACTATTCCATTCGGTACGTATACCACTTCTTCTTTGTCCATTTATCTGTTGATGGGCATTTTGTTTGCTTCCATGTCTTGCCTATTGTAAATACTGCTGCAATACACGATTTTCCATCCCGTGTCTTTTGGATTCTGGCTTTCACAGGTGACAGGCCCAATAGTGGGCCTTCCAGATCATATGGTGACTCACTTTTTACCTTTAAACACACTGCCATTCTGTTCCTATTATTGGCTGTTACCACTTTACATCCCACTTAGACCGAGAGGTTATGCTGTTCTCCACAACTTCTTCAACATCTATTGTTTGTTGACTTTTTGCTGATGGTCATTCTGACTGGTGTGAGGTGATACCTTTGTGTAGATTGGGTTTCCATGCGTCTGACAATTCCTGATGTTTTGCGTTTATCAATGTCCTTTTCATTTTTTTTTAAGATTGAGCTAAACTTACAACTTCTAATTGCCTTCTTGAAAAATTTGCCGCGTTTGGATTTTTTGGCCATTCCCTGCCCCAGGATATTTTTTGACGGCATGAGTCATTTACAGCCCTGCAGTCCTTGTGACTATTAGTGACCATTAGCAGTAGATTTGAGCTGCTGTTTGAGGAAACGGCCTTAGGGTGGGAAGACTTCTACGTTGCCAACTCTGCTTGCTAGGGAAACAGAACCTTGCTGCAAGTTGTGCTTTTAGGTTGCAGATTAGAGTGGAATGTGCCAGGACAAACCCCCATAAGTTTTAGCCTCCTTAATTCTTGTCTGTGTCTTTAAGTTGTAGTTTTTATCAGAGCAAACTTGATTGAAAAATGTCTTTTTTTCTAGGTGTACAGAATCTTGTTCATTTACACATATACATATATCTATTGATCTTTGGGTTCTTTTCCATGTAGGTTATTACAGAGTGTTGAGTAGACCACTCTTGGTATTCCATAGGTCTTTGGGGATTATATATTTTATATGTATTAGTATATGTGTGTTAACCCCAATATCCTAATTTATCCATTCCTCACACCTTTTCTTTGGCTTAACCATAAGTTTGTCTTCTCAATCTGAGATTGCCTTTCTCTGTGGAAATATGTTCATTTTTATGAATTTTCAGATAACATAAGTGACATCAAAAGGCATTTGTCTTTCGCATTCTGATTTACTTCACGTTGTGTGATTATCTCTAGGCTCATGTGTGGTGCTGCATATGCCATTCTTTTATTTTTTTTCGTGACTTATATTCCATTCTGTCTATATACCACTTCTTCTTTGTCCATTCATCTGTTTATGGACCTTTTTTTTGCTTCCATATCTTGGCTATTTCAATATTGCTGCAGTGCACATTTGCCTGCCTCTGTCTTTCCGATTCTGGTGGCCTTAGGTTATAGGCCCAAAAGGTGCCCTGCCGCATCATATGGTAGCTGAATTTTTACCTTTTAAAGCAGCTCCATTCAGTTTGTGTTAGTGCTGTTACCACTTTACATCCCACCAGCAGCTAGAAGGTACACAGTTCTCTACAACCCCTTCAGCATTTATAGTTTGTAGACTTTTTGCTGATGGTCATTTGACTGGTGTGAGCTGAAACCTTTTTGGACGTTGGATTTGCATATGGCTAAGAATTCCTTATAGTGAACTTCAGGCATGTCCTTTTTTTTCTTTTCCTTTTTTTTTAAAGAGTGACTACACCTTCCCTCTTCATATTGAGTTCTTGAAAAATTTGTCATGTGTTGAATTTCCTTGCCTATGCCCTACCCCAGGGCATTTTTTGAGGGCAGGCGTCATTTACAGTTTTTTTTTAAATTTAATTTATTTTATTTTTTATTTTATTTTATTTTTGGCTGTGTTGGGTCTTCATCGCTGCGCACTGGCTTTCTCTAGTTGCGGTGAGCGGGGGCTACTCTTTGTTACAGTGCGCAGGCCTCTCATTGTGGTGGCTTCTCTTATTGTGGAGCACGGGCTCTAGGGTGCGCGGGCTTCAGTAGTTGTGGCACGCGGGCTCAGTAGTTGTGGCTCGCGGGCTCTAGAGCGCAGTCTCAGTAGTTGTGGCGCACGGGCTAAGTTGGTCCGCGGCATGTGGGATCTTCCGGGACCAGGGCTCGAACCCGTGTCCCCTGCGTTGGCAGGCGGATTCGTAACCACTGCGCCACCAGGGAAGGCCAAGAAGGTGTTTTTTAACGTGTAATTTGAGCAAGTGGTTCCGTGTTATTAACATGCCCGGGGCGGGGTGGGGGGGTCGGTGTGACAGGGCTGCCCTCCTCTGCAGGTCTAGTTCCAGTCTCCGAAAGGCATTGAGGATTCTGTTTGAGGAGTCTGTCTTCCTTTGTGTTTTCTGCTCCCCACGCTCCCTCCTGTAACCCCTTTCTGCCATCCCCACTCCCCCCACCCCCCCAGTCACACGTTGCAAACCCCAGACCCGTTTTTTCCGTTGTGATTAAACGGTCACCTGAAGCCGCCTCCAGGAGCCTCTGATCTGAACCCCCTAGTGGCATTAACGTGGCCCTCGCGCTATTAACTTCAGCCTCACAGACTTTCCCCGCTGAGAACAGCTTTGCTGGGCACTGAGGGTCTGTGACTTTTATCTCAGTTAGGCCATTAAAAAACTGAAACATGGTTTAGATAAATAAATAACTCCTCCTTCCCTTCCTCCTGACTCTGAGCTTGGAGCTGGTGAGCTGTCTGGGGAGAAGGTCACGGGATGGGGGCTGGGGGATGGGGAGAGAGGACAAGGTAACCGTGCCTGACACGGATCTGTAACTACACGTGGACAGAGCTCTATACTGAACGTGTCTGGTCCCTCCTTTGCTCCGAGGCGTTCCCGTTTTCTGGTTGGTGTGAGGGGTGGGGCAGAGTGGAAGGTGGACCAAGGTTGCAGTAGCTTTGTCTGACTCTAGGTCTGTGACATCCCCCTTCAAGCACATCCCTCTTCCCCACTGTCTCCCCATCTCTTCCCTCCGCCCCTTTCCGTGACTGTCTCCCTGTGTTTCCACCTTGTTGCTTTTCTGTGGTCCCTCTGTTTCTCTTTCACCCTCTACCTGTCTCCGCCTTTTGTCTCCTTCCGAACCTTCCAGCATCCCCTGTGCTGCGGTTGGCGCATGGTTTGGGGGATCGCCCTCCAACGCAGGCTGCAGGCGACTTGTCAGACTGCTTTGTGAAACCAAAAAATGTAGAAATCTTTCATTTCCTTGGCCTCTGAGGCTTCGCTGGGGTGGCGGGCAATTGGCAGGCCTGTCGGCTACACCCCACACTGGTCGTTGTTTCATATTCTTAGCTATAAAAGTGGGGATACAAATGGTACCTGCTTCATAAGGCCGTAGTGAGGATCCAGCAGGAAGTGGATGCGAAGCCCTGAGCACAGTGATTGATTCTCAGCAGATGCTCAATGAATGAAATCTCTTAAATGAAATCGTTTATTATAAAAATGTTTAGTCCGGGGTAAAAGTGGACCAGAGCAATGAGCCCCCATGCATATACATCAGCCAGATTCGGTATGTTTCAACATTGTGTGTACCTGCTTTGTCCATCCCCTCTTCTTGTGGTTGCCGGAATATTTTAAAGCAATTAGCAAACCCCTCGTAGCATTTCAGCCCTATGTGCGTCTCTTAAAAATCTGAATGTTTTCTCATACAACCTTAAGACCTTTATGCCAACCAATGAAAATGATGATTCTTACTTTAATACTGAGTCCATATTCAGGTTTTTCTGATTAACTTTAAAATGTCCTTTTACTCTTGTGTTTTTTGAATCAGGATCCAAATATTGTTCTTGTATTGTAATTGGTAATAACATCCCATTAATCCAGAACAGCCCCCCACCCCACCCCCACCCCCACCCCCAGGTAATTGACGTATTGAAGAAACTGGGCCGGCTGTAGAGTGTTCCACATTCTGGATTTCTCTGTTTGCTTTTTCGTGGTGTCATTTAAATTGCACTTCTGCTTCCTAAATTTCCTATGAGCTGAAAGCCAGCTCCAACAGCTGGATTAGCGTGTTAGGTTCGGACTTTGTAGCAAGAGGCACATGACACGTAGGGGCCGCTCAGCCGTCCGTCACTTCTCTAAAGTGGGCTCAGGTGCGCTCAGCTCTCCGGCTCCTCACTCAGCTGTCATCTGCCATTCGTTTCATTTTCACTGACGATCTCTGCATAAATCGATTATTTTATTAGGAAGTTAGGAAGCGGTGAGTTTGCTAATCATGCCATTCCTTCCACGTTGACTGCTTTTTACTCATCCACTTGCGCTATATATTTGCCTGTAAAGACAGTCAGGTGCGGTTGGCAGATTTCTGCGACGTCTCCCGTGACTTTTAAAAGCCTCCAGGGGTTACTCCCAGGGGTAACCCGCTGAAAGAGATTTTGCAGATATAATTAAGGTTGTGTTCTGGGTGGGTTGAATTTGCTCACACCAGCCCTTTAAAAGCAGAGAATGTCCTCAGGCCGGCAGCAGAAGTCAGAGAGATTGAAGCAGGAGAAAGGTGGGACGCACCCTTGGCAACTTTGCAGGTGGAGGGGGCCCCATGAGAAGGATTGTGAGTGTGTCGAGGAGCTGAGGGGGCCCCATGAGAAGGATTGTGAGTGTGTCGAGGAGCTGAGGGTGACCCCTCCTCCTTGGCAGGCAGCAAGGGAACGGGGACCTCAGTCCTACAGCCCTCGGACCTGCATTCTGCCAACAGCATGAATGAGTTTGGGAGCAGATTCCTCCCTGGAGCCTCTAGATAAGAACCCAGGTTGCCAGCACCTTGATTCTGGCTTTGTGAGCCCCTAGGCAGAAAACCCAGCAGAGCCAGCCAGGACTTCTGACCTCCAGAACTGGGAGGTATTTATTAGCGGTGTTTTTAAGTCACTGAGTTTGTGGGTGTTTGTTACACAGCAATAGAAGACTAATAGAGCAGGATCAATGCTTAACTTCTTTGTTTTTAATTGCCGGTTTCCAGAATAAAAAAGGTTAAGTAAATGACAGCTGCCTTTATCTTCCTCATCCTAACATAGAAACCATACGTCTTAACGGACATCAATGAAGTGGATTCCTAATTTGCTGTCAGTAAAACTTACTCATTTAGAGATTGACAAGTGTCCTGGGTTTGGCTCATTGAAAGAATGGTTTTAAAGGGATACTGGTTATCAAATAGACAGTAAAATCAATTTGTCGGTTAAAATCAATTTGTATGGTTAAGATGTTTTGCTACCATTTTCTTCTGTGATATACTGAAATAATTTCATCATATGCAAGTGGGGCACATAACATTTGATAAATTCCATCTGTCTGTTGACAATCTACTCACTTCTCTGACTGCATACCCTCTCCTGTTAGAGAAGGATGTTTCCGATTATAAGGAGACTCCAAAATAGATGCTTAATTCATAAAGTATGCAAATGTTACTCTCATATATAAAGAACATCATGGTTAAAGTACTATGACGTCACATCATTATTGCCATGGAAGACATTTCATTTTCTCACACTGACTTCAGAGCTTAATCCAGAGTCTGAATATTGATCTTTTTGAATTCGTGTGAGAATTGGTGTCTTTGAAACATGGTTTTGGTCAAAACAAAATTTTGCAACTTTTACTCTTTGAAAAACAGCTTTATCGAGGCATGATATTACATGTTATAAAATTCACTCACTATGAGTGTAAATTTGATGAGTTTTAGTAAACTCTGAGTTGTGCAGCCAGCACCACAGTCTAATTTTAAAACATTTCCATGTGTCAAAGAGACCCCCTGTGCCCACTTGTAGTCACTTCCTGCTCCCATCCCCAGGCAACCAATAATCTGCTTTCTGTCTCTATAGTAATTTTCCTTTTCTGAACATTTCATATGAGTGGAATCTTACAGGTTGTAGACTGTTTGTCTTTTGCACATGGCTTCTTTCATTTAACACCAGGTTTTGGAGGTTGATCCACGTTGTGTGTTCCGGTCTCTCGTTCCCTTTTGTTGCTGAATAATATTCCATTACGTGGATAGACCACATTTTGTTTATCCCTTCGCCAGTTGATGGACATTTGAATTATTCCCACTTTTGGTCTATTACAAACGATGCTGCTGTGTTCACATTCACGTACAAGTGTGGATGTATGTTTTCATTTCTCCTGGGTATGTAACTAGGAGTGGAATTGCTGGGCTGTATGGTGAATTCATGTTTAACTTTCTAAGGAATCACTAGTTGCTTTCTAAATTATACTACATTTACATTCTCACCATCATTTTATGAGAGTTCCGGGTTTGCCATAGCCTCATCAACACTTGCTGTTGTCTTTGATTCTAGCCTTCCTAGTGGGTGTGAAGTGGTGCTTCATTGGGGTCTTGATTTGCATTTCCCTAACAGTTAGTGATATTGGACATGTTTGTGGTGATTAGCCATTCTTATATCTTCTTTGGTGAAATATCTATTTAAATCTTATGCCCATTTAAAAAATTGATTGTCTTTATTTATGTTATTTATCATGTGTATAATTCACAAATACTTCCTCCCAGTCAGTGGCTTCTTTTTCATTTTCTTCATAGTGACTTTTGAAGTACAGAAGGTTTTAATTTTGAAGTCCAGTTTACAACTTTTTGGAATGAATTTTAGTGTCTTATCTAAGAACTTTTTGCCTAACTGAATTCCCCAAAGATTTTTTTCTCTTTTTCTTCTAGAAGTGTTTTAGCATTTTAGCTCTTAGGTCTTTGTTTGATTTTTGAGTTGTCATGTATAACGTGAGGTAAGGGTCTAAATTCATCTTTTTTTGCATGTGGCTATCTAGTTGTCTGAAAAATGTTTGTTTTTTTGTTTGAAGATAAAAACGTTTTCTTCCCCCGTTGGATTGTCTTGGCACCTTTGTTGAAAATTGATTGACCATAAACTTAAGGACTTATGTCTGGACTCTTAGTTTTGTTCTGTGGATGTATATGTCTGTCCTTATGCTGGTCCCACAGTGTCTTGATTACTGTAGCTTTATAGTAAGTTTTGAAATCAGGAAATAAAAATCTTCTCACTTTATTCTTTTCTTTCTTTTTTTTTTCAAACTTGTTTTTGGCTCTTCTGGATCCTTTGCATTTCCATATGAATTTTAGCATCAGTTTTTCAATTTCTGCCCCCCCTCAAAAAAAAGCCTACTCAGATTTTGGTAGGGATTTTGTTGAATGTATAGATTTGGAGACAACTGTCATTTTAACAACATTAAGTCTTCCAATCCATGAATGAAATGTCTCTACAGTTGTTTACGTCGTCCCTAATTTCTCTCAGCAGTGCTTTGTAGTTTTCAGTCTTATGTGTCTTCTTAAATTTATTCACAAATATTTTAATGTTTTTGATGCTATTATGGATGAAATTGTTTCTTTAATTTCATTTTTGGTTGTTCATTGCTAGTACATGGAAATAGAATTGGATTTTGTATGGTGATCTTGTATCCTACAATCTTGCTGAACTAATTTATTAGTTCTAGTAGATTTGTGTATGTGTGTATGTGTGTGAGTTCTTCAGGATTTTCTACATGTAAGATCCTGTCTCTGAATAAAAACAAATGTACTCCTTTCTTTCCAGTCTGGTGCCTTTTCTTTTCGATTTTTACTTTTCACTTTAATTTCTTAAATATTTATTAACGTTGGTCTCAAACATATTTAGCATGCTTTCAAAGAACATTCGGGTTGAAAGAATGCATAAATTATATTTGGCGTTTGGGGCTAAGGCATAAGAAATATACTTGCCATGGACTTTGAAAAAAAAATGTATGTTTCATTATAAAAAGGATACATTGGAAAGACAGAAATTGCTACCTTACAAAGTTCTTTTTTTTTAAATTATTATTTATTTATTTATTTATTTATTTATTTTTGGCTGTGTTGGGTCTTCGTTTCTGTGCGAGGGCTTCCTCTAGCTGCGGCAAGTGGGGGCCACTCTTCATCGTGGTGCGTGGACCTCACTATCGTGGCCTTTCGTTGCGGAGCACGGGCTCCAGACGCGCAGGCTCAGTAGTTGTGGCTCACGGGCCTAGTTGCTCTGCGGCATGCGGGATCTTCCCAGAGCAGGGCTCGAACCCGTGTCCCCTGCATTGGCAGGCAGAGTCTCAACCACTGCGCCACCAGGGAAGCCCCAAAGTTCTTTTTAAAAGGATTTTCTAAGCAGGCCTGTAGAAAGAAAGATGGACACAGACATGACATAGAGACCTCTTTTTTTAATTTGGTAATTATATGCAAAATACAGGACCACAGAAGTACTGAAAAAAAAATAAGCGACACAGAGGAAAACATTTTAGGTTTACTTTTTTGTCAGTTTCAAGGATCAAAGTTACCAGCCTATTTTATGATTATAAAATTATTGCTCGAAGTGCTTTGTGCTTCAAAACATGGTAGGTGGCTAAAATCTGCAAATACTTAACCTCTGTGCAACTTCTGACTTGAAGAGCAGAGTTAAATGATAGAACATCGAGCCCTTTTGCTTGTGGTCGTAGAGAGGGAAATCTTAACCTGGGAACCCCCCTTCAGGCTTTGTTTTCTCTTTTGTTTCCACCTTTGTTTGGAAGAGTTTGTTTGTGTCCCTGCGCAGGGCCTTCCCCAGACAAACAGCCTCCCTGATTGACAGTCACAGATGGCCGCCGTCCCACCCTGTCTGACGTGTAAAACTTCCTCCAGCTGAGAGCCACGAGCCCCAAAAGAGAAGAAAACCTGAGGCCCGGGCTTCCCTGGTGGCGCAGTGGTTGAGAATCTGCCTGCCAATGCAGGGGACACGGGTTCGAGCCCTGGTCTGGGAAGATCCCACATGCCGCGGAGCAACAAGGCCCGTGAGCCACAACTACTGAGCCTGCGCGTCTGGAGCCTGTGCTCCGCAACTAGAGAGGCCGCGATAGTGAGAGGCCTGCGCACCGTGATGAAGAGTGGCCCCCACTTGCCGTACCTGGAGAAAGCCCTCGCACAGAAATGAAGACCCAACACAGCCAAAAATAAATAAAATGAAATAAATTAATTAAAAAAAAAATACCTAGCTCCATCATTTAAAAAAAAAAAAAAAAAAAAAAAAGAAAACCTGAGGCCCCATTCAACCCTGCATCAATTATCCATGGCTTTGTGGAGACTTCTAGTGAGGGAAAGAGTTAAAGATCCATTTAAACTTTCAAACAGCAGAGGTAAACACTTGGCTAAGCACAGCTGATTGGATTTTCAATTGAAGAGGCCAGGCAGCCACAGGCAACGGGTGGTGAGGAACCCACAGAAATGATGGACACAGATTCTGCACTTTCAACTTGCATCTCTAGACAGAAATGCCGCCTAGAGAGGAAAGACACTGAAGAAGAGGGAAAGGCTGTGAGTCCAAACCCCACTGGTAGGCAGTCCTTTGGGCTGACTCCTTATCTGTGTTGGCTCCCACAAGCCTGGGTATTGGCGCCCCAGGTTGGAGACGCCACCTGCCCTGCCACGCAGCCTCTGCGGCTCTGAAAACTGGGGACATCTGAGAAAATTGTGGCAGCTTTCAAAGAGAGTAAAAAGGCTTAAACCAGTCCTATGAGAAATTTCGTTGTCTTTTTTGTTCGTTTATTTTAAACCAGTTTATTTGGGCCGGTTTTCCTCTTACAAGACATCATTCAGGTTCTAAGATCAGCCATGATTATCTCTTCCCAGAAAAATTCAGAAGAGCTACACTTCTGCTGGAATGGCACAGTCCTTTAACATCTGCTAATCACTAGAACTATAGGAACCCTGGCATGTGACCACCAGACCCCTGATCTGCAGGCTGGCAACTCTCTCTCTGATCTTGTAGGTGGTTGCTATTTAATTTTCCCTGAGCTCTTCTGAGCCCGTGGTTGATGGGAATTACTGTTGGTTTAAGACAGTGATGGCCACCTGTGTACTAAACACAGCACTAGTATTTTCTATGCTAGTTAAAATAATGTGACCAAGTTTGCCCATCCCCCAAAAAGCAGAGCCTGAATAGGAGGTAGGCACTTCACAACTGCTATTTTCCGTCTGTCACCAGGAAAAGTTAGTGGGGAAATGAGCACGCCTCGGGTTTTTTTTTTTTTAATTTTTTTCTTTAAATTTATTTATTTATATTTATTTTTGGCTGTGTTGGGTCTTTGTTTCTACGCGAGGGCTTTTCTCCAGTTGCGGCAAGCGGGGGCCACTCTTCATCGCGGTGCGCCGGCCTCTCACTCTCGCGGCCTCTCTTGTTGCGGAGCACAGGCTCCAGACGCGCAGGCTCAGTAGTTGTGGCTCACGGGCCTAGTTGCTCCGCGGCATGTGGGATCTTCCCAGACCAGGGCTCGAACCCGTGTCCCCTGCATTGGCAGGCAGATTCTCAACCACTGCGCCACCAGGGAAGCCCTGGGTTTTTTTTTAATTGAAGTATAGTTGATAGAATGTTGTGTTAGTTTCAGGTGTACAGCAAAGTGATTCAGTTATACATATATATATTCTTTTTCAGATTCTTTTCCATTATAGGTTATTACAAGATACTGAATGTAGTTCCCTGTGCCATACAGTAGGTCCTTGTGTTTATCTATTTTATATATAATGGTGTGTATCTGTTAATCCCAAACTCCTAATTTATCCCTCCCCACGTTTCTCCTTCGGTAGCCATAAGTTTGTTTTCTATGTCTGTGAGTCTATTTCTGTTTTGTAAATCAGTTCATTTGTATCATTTTTTTAGATTCCATGTATAAGTGATACCATGTAATATTTGTCTTTCTCTGTCTGACTCACTTCACTTAGTATGATCATCTCTAGGTCCGTCCATGTTGCTGCAAATGGCATTATTTCATTCTTTTTTATGGCTGCATAATATACCATTGTGTATATATTGATATATACCACATCATCTTTATCCATTCATCTGTGGACGGACATTTAGGCTGCTTCCATGTCTTGGCTATTGTAAGTAGTGCTGGAGTTTGTTTTTTAAAAAAGCATATAAACTATACAATTCCTAGTTAATATATCATGATACTAAAATCCAGAATTTGGGGGCAGTGCACAGGTCTCTGCTTTATGTGCTTTGTTGAATGAGACTTTGAGAATCTAATATATATTAAGTGCTCCACTGGAAATGTCTTATTAAACAAAACAGCACATAGGGGAGACTAGAACAGCGTCAGGCCACAGAGGACTTTCCACCTGCCACCAGCTCACTCTGCAAAAGGATGGATGTGAAACCCACAGACCTCTGGCATGCCAGTATCAGACAGCTGTAAGGAGTGTTTACTACTGCCCAGAAGTCTCCGAAATTCTTGGAAGGGGCTACTGGTGATGTTTCAGCGCCATGAGTTTAGATCCCACGGCAAGTGTGGGGAAACCACTCTTAGCCAAAAGGAAAGTCTAGCCAATCAGCCAACATCTGCAACTGACTCAACTTTGTAGCTGTCTCGTTGCCTGGGTCCACATAATTAAGGGAAAATGCTACATGCTCTAGCAATATTAGCAAAGCTGGGGTCTTAATATATATTCCTAGAGAGTTCTAAGGACCCAGGAAACATCACCTCTACTGGAAAAGTTGACCGTCAGCTTTTTGAACTGACAGTAGAGGGATGATTGGGCGGTTTTAGGACTTTAGGAGCCCCAAACGCCTGAAATTCCAGGTGGCAGTGCACTGTCATTAATATCCCCTGGTTTTAGCTCTTTGGGAGATACCTTTTCTGAGGGTTTTATACATTATTTTTGATTTATTTTAGTATTCCTACTTCTAGTCAAAGTCAAGACCAGGAAATGTAGAGATATGCTATGAGGTGGTTCTCGGGCTTTGTTTGAAATCTACTAAAAATTCCGTCATTCGTTCAGTGACTTTCACTGTGTACCATGCATCCGTGAGTAGTACTGCTATGGGTGCCCCTATGGAGCTGACATTCTTTGTTTAATATATTTATTTAATTATTTATTTGGCTGCGCTGGGTCTTAGTTGTGGCACGTGGGATCTTTTAGTTGCAGCATGCGAACTCTTAGTTGTGGCATGTGGGATCTAGTGCCCTGACCAGGGATCGAACCCGGGCCCCCCTGCACTTAGCCACTGGACCACCAGGGAAGTCCCTGGAGCTAACATTCTACCGGGGGGTTGGGGGGGGGGCGGGAGACAGACCAACGAATACACACTGTCCGCACAGTAGTAAATGTTGTGGAGAATTGTAGAGGCCAGAGGGGGGCAGGGCTTGCCGGTATGTGCGGCAGTTTCAAAAGGGTGTTTGGAGAAGGCACCACTTATAAAGGGACGGTTGAACAGCGTCCTGGGGAGGTGTGAGGGCTGAGCCCCTGTGTACTGGGGGGAAGTGGGTCCAGGCAGAGGGCTCAGCAGGGCAGAGACCCTAAGACTGGAACCACGTGGTGGAGGAAGAGCAAGGTGGCTGCAGCCAAGGGGCTGAGTGCGAGGGACCGCGAGACAGGTGGGGGGTGGTTGGCGAGGCTTTTTAGGCAATCACGAGGATCTCCACTTTTACTGGTCCTGGGATGGGGCACAGGAAAGTTTGAGCACTGGGGCGGCACACCCTGACTCAAGTGCTCATGCAGCATCGTCTCGGTGCTGTGGAAGCAAGAAGCAGGAGATGCTGCAGCGCTCAGCAAGAGATGATCCCGGCTTTGGGACCAGCGGCCAGCAGTGGAGGTGGTGAGAAGTCATCTGAAGATGGGAGGATAGATTTGCAGTGAATTGTGCTGTGGTACAAAAGCGGGTGGGAGGCACAGGGGCTTGCAGGGTACCATGTGCTTGGGTTCAGCTGGGGTCAGAAGGTGAAAGAAAGGCTCAGGCAAGAGCCTGAGGGTGTAGGGCGATGACTGTGTTCATGCATCTCGGAATTAAGGTGACTTGCTTGCTTTGCACAGTGGGCCGTCTGCTGAAGAGTATTGTCACACCCGCTCTGTGTTCTGCGTGATGCTTTTAGGTCAGCCTTAGAGTTCAGAGCTTTGTCCCAACTCTGCTCGCTGATGAACAGAGAAGATTCTTGTGATTTGGTGGTTTCCAAGAGAAATCCCAGCAAAGTGTGGATGGAGGTGGGGGCAGAGAGAATTGCTTTAGTCCCTCAAAGAGACTGTTTATAACAGTAGAACACAGTGAGAGCAACTAGGACAGCTTCTTCAAGAAGCACATATTCTTTCTTCCCTTGTAAGAGGCACTTACTCTCCAAAGAAATCTTTTTTTTTTTTCCTTACTGGAAATATTTCACTGCTTTGATTTTATTTTTTAATTCATTGTCTTCAAAGTTTGCTCTTTCAGAATTCATTTGCTTACCATATAATCTATGACTATTTCAGAAGATTGAAATTAGGTTTGTTTTGTGGCTTCTACTTTTAAACCAAGAAGTGGGTTCAGAATTGGTGATGGAAGAGAACTTGAAATAGGATAGCTTATTGGGAACATTGATTTGGGCCCTTTTCTTCTAGTGTTACTTTTTAGCTTATCTCTTTCAGAATATGCCTGATTTCCTTCTCTTGAGATACCACATGTCTAAGGATCCAGTTGTTACTTAATTTTTCTTTGTTTACTGATAAATATGCTGTATGCTTTTGTTCTTTTAAAAAGCAATTTTATTGAGGTATAAAACACTCACAATAAAATACATCCAATTTAAGTATAGAGTTTGAGTTTTGACAAAAGTGTGCACCCGCGTACCTGTTACCACGATCCATATATGGACCATTTCCATCACTTTAAAAAGTACACTCTGGGCCCGTTTCTAAATAGCTCATCCCACCCAGCCCCAGGCAAACACTGATCTGCTTCTGCTTCCAGTCACAATAGATTATATTTGCCTTTTCTAGAACATCCTATCAATAGAATCAAATCCTATGCACTCTTTTGGGTCTGGCCCCTTTGCCTCAGCACCATGTTCTTCCTTGAGGTTCATTATCATGTTGCTTGTGTTGGGGTTTTTGTTTCTTTTATTGCTGAATAGTATTCCAATGTATGGACTTATTAACACACTTCACTTTTCATGGACATCGGGTTGTTTCCAGTTCAGGGAAATTATGAGTAAAGCTGCTATGGATATTTTTCATCAAGTCTTGTTGTGAACAAATGCTGTCATTTCTCTTTGGTAAGTGCCTAGGAGAGGCATTGTTGCATCTCCTGTGATAGGTACACACGGTATTTTTTTGTTTTTTGGTCGTACCATGCAGCTTGCGGGATCTTAGTCCCCCGACCAGAGATTGAACCTGTGCCCCCTGCAGTGGAAGCATGGACCCCTAACCACTTACCGCCAGGGAATTCCCAGTACACACACATTATGATTGTTATGTCATCTTGATGAATCTACCACTTTTATCATGATGAGAAGTCTGTCCTGGTAATAATATATTTGTTCTGACGTCTACTTTGTCTAATATTGTTATAATCACTCGAGCTTTCTTGATATTAGTGTTTGCATGGTATGTCTATTCTCTGACCTCTGCCTTGTAATTAGACTATTTAGACCATTTACACTTGAATAATTACCAATTTAGTTGGATTTAAATCTCGTATGTATTATTTGTTTCCTTGTTGCTTTTTTCTTCTCCAGTCTTCTTTTGGATTGAGTATATCCTAGTAAGTTGTCATCACCACTGGCTTATAATAGCTATATAGCTCTTCATTTCATTTATTTTTCTGGTGTTTCCAGGCACCTCGTCTTCCGTGAACTCCTGGTGCCTTTGCCTCGGCAGGACCACCATGGTCTGCTTGGGTCCCCCTCCCAGCACCACATTTCAGAAAGTGCCTCCAGGCGAAGAGCTGACGCAGCCTGGGGTCCTCCTAGTTTGCTTCCCTTCTTTCAGGGACTCTAGCCCCTTCTGTGTCTGAAAACAGTTACTTCATATACTTTGTCCAGTTTTCTGGTTGTTATTGTGGGAGCTTAGGTTCGGCTCTGGTTACCATATTATGTTCTGAAGTGTAATTTTATTTTTGAAATAAAGTATTTGGTTCTTGGCAGGAGAATGTGTTAAATATGTGAAATTGGGACTGCCTGTAAAACCCTAGATGCATAACACCATTGTTATGACTTCACAAAGTGATGTAAAGATGGTGATGATCAGTTTCCGGCTTAGGCATAGCAGCACGTGTAAACCTCAGAAGCAGAAGCTTTGAAAAGTTCTGTATCAGTCCCGTTTGAATGATAACAGCCCATAATCGAGCCCTTAGGTGCTCAGTGTTCTACATACAGATCTTTTTTAAAAAAAATCATCTTACGTGTGTGTTTTTTTAAATTATTTATTTATTTATTTATTTATTTTTGGCTGCGTTGAGTCTTCGTTGCTGTGCACGGGTTTTCTCTAGTTGCGGCGAGCGGGGGCTGCTCTTCGTTGTGGTGTGAGGGCTTCTCACTGTGGTAGCTTCTCTTGTTGCAGAGCACGGGCTGTAGCACGCGGGCTTCAGTAGTTGTGGTGCGTGGGCTTCAGTAGTTGTGGCTCACCGGCTCTAGAGCGCAGGCTCAGTAGTTGTAGTGCACGGGCTTAGTTGCTCCGAGGCATGTGGGATCTTCCCGGACCAGGGCTTAAACCCGTGTCCCCTGCATTGACAGGCGGATTCTTAACCACTGTGCCACCAGGGAAGCCCCTGAGGTTTTAATTTAATTTTAATTCATTTAAATTGAAATAGCCCCATGTGGCTAGTGGCTGCCGTATTAGACAGCAAAACTCCAGGTAGCAAGGGAGCAGGGGTAGAAAGACAGCCCTGTGATGGAGCAGTCAGGGGAGCCTCCCAGCAAAAGACTGACCAGCCTCTTGCCTCACTGTGGCAGGGGAAGCCCCAGGCTGGAAATGGCAAATACTTGGCACAGGCACCACTCCGAACCATTCCTGCGCCCATGGCAGACATTGCTAGTCAATCACCACACACTTTCTTGCTAGTTCAGCCATAGCTCAGGATCCTTCTCAATACAACACTCCAGGCAGTCCCCAACTACAGATCAGTAGATGCTAGCATTTGAGAGAAATATTACTGGTCATCCCTAGGCCAGGAGGCCCATCTGGGAGGTCCAGGATCTCACCAGGCTGTAAGGTGGCTGGCAAGGGACGTGTGGCCAACCTGGGTCAGTGAGGCAACCACAAATATGGAGAGTGGAGAGGCAATGTGCTGGAGGAGCCAAGATTTTTCTATTTCTTCAAGAAACACTCAGAGCATGATTTAGGGAGAGAGGAAGGGGGTGGGGGGAGAGGTGAAGACTTGTCAAAGCCAGCTGATGTGCAAAGCATTTGGAGATTTTTATTGAGCTGGGTGCAATATTGTGATTTATGAAGAAAAATACATATTTGGTCATTCGGACCAAAAATATATATTTGGCCATCTCCCACGTGGCCCAAACCTTAAAATATTTACATTTTCGCCCTTTTTGGAAAAAAAAAATTTGCTGACCCTTATTCTAGAGAGGGTTCTGAATTGCCCACAAAAGTGGACTTGCTGGATTAAAGGAAATATGCATTGAAAATTTCAGCAGATGCTGCCCTTCATACTTGCACTAGCTAGCAGTGTATGAGATTGCCTGTTCCCCAGTATCCTCACCAACACAGAGTAATATCAAACTTTTCCATGTGGCCAATTGGATAGGTGAAAATGGTATTTCACTATCGTTTTAATTGTACTTACCTTATTAGCAGTAAGATTTAGTATTAGGCAGTAGGTATAATAAAATATATATTTGGTCTTTGTCCCTCATTCCTGGCACAAAACTTCTAAACCCCGTGGAATTTCCAGATAGGAGTGTCTTTTGATATTCATAACAAAACCCTTTCAACCACACCTGAGTTTGTGTTAATGAGGTGACTTTTGGAAAGCCCCTAAGGAAGGGGCTGGTTGCCAGGGGAACCAACCAGAATTAGAGGATTGGAACTTTCAGTCTCTTCCACCCTCCCCCCCACCCCCTTGAAGGGGAGAGGGGCTTGAGGTTGAATCAGTTAATCCTGTCTACATAACGAAGCTTCAGTGAAATTAAAAGAATGGAGTTTGGGGCTTCCCTGGTGGCGCAGTGGTTGAGAGTCTGCCTGCCAATGCAGGGGACGCGGGCTCGAGCCCTGGTCTGGGAAGATGCCACATGACACGGAGCAAGTGGGCCCGTGAGCCACAACTGCTGAGCCTGCGCGTCTGGAGCCTGTGCTCCGCAACAAGAGAGGCCGCGATGGTGAGAGACCCGCGCATCGCGATGAAGAGTGGCCCCCGCTTGCCACAACTAGAGAAAGCCCTTGCACAGAAACGAAGACCCAACACAACTAAAATAAATAAATAAATAAATAATTTTAAAAAAAAGTTCTTCAAAATTATTAAAAAAAAAAAAAAAAAAGAATGGAGTTTGGAGAGCTTCTGGATTGGTGTACCCAGGGAGGTGCCAGGTGGGACAGCATGGAAGCTTTGCACCCCTTTCCCCATACCTTGCCCTGTGCGTCTCTTCCATATGGCTGTTCCTGAGTTAGATCTTTTTATAATAAACTGGTAATCTAGAAAGGAAAAAAAAATATTATATATATATATATATATTTGGTCATCTCATATATATTTGGCTTTCCAAAAGTCACCTCATTAACATAACAAAAGGCACCTTTTTTAAAAAATTAATTTTATTTGAGCGTAGTTCTGCTGTACAGCAAAGTGAATCAGCTATACATATACATATATCCCCTCTTTTTTGGATTTCCTTCCCATTTAGGTCACCACAGAGCATTGAGTAGAGTTCCCTGTGCTATACAGTAGGTTCTCATTAGCCTGGAAGGGCGACGCTGCACTCTCCCCTCCGTTGCCAGGCAGGCTGTGCTTCTGTTACTGCAGCCCAAGGCCCCGAGAGCCTGCTCTGGTTCCTTAGGGGCCCCTGGGAGGGGTGTTTGTCACAGGTCTCTCCGCAAGCCCAGTTCTCTCGACCGTGACTGTCCTCGATTGCGGCGTCTGCTACACGGCCTGGGTCAAAGAGCCTAAAAGTGCGGGGATTGGGACCCAACCTGGTAGGAGGAACTTGAGTCCCGTGATCCCCCTAAGCCCCTGTAACCCTGCGGTGGGCGTGGGTCCCCCTCAAGTCACGCTGCCTCCCACACCCACAGCTTCCTTCTGTCTTTGGCTGAGTCCCCTCTGGTTCCTCAAATGGCCACCAGGTGGGAGCAGAGACCTGCGGTGAGGCTGGGACTGAGGCCTCCTTGAAGATGGGCTAGGAGGGCTCCAGGCAGGGCTGGGGGCCTCTCTCACTGGGGGTCTGGGCTTGCCGGGTGGCTGGGAGCTGGGTGCGTGCCTGGGGGTGCAGGCCTCTTTTGGGGTGAGTGTGCTGTGACTGCGTGGGGTGTAGATGGGCACACCTGTGTGCAGAGGCCTCTGCAGCTGTTGGGTGCGTGTGCCCTTGAGCATGCCCGTGTGCAAGCATGCAGGGGGTACCTGTGTGTGACTGTGGGGCCTGGGTCTGCAGAATCCTCCCTGTTCCCCTGCAGGCCTGAGAAGGCTGACGATTGGGATAGCCTGGCCCTTGAACTTTATGTTTCCAAAGCGGCAGGTGGCTCCGAGGCTCGGACCTCAGGACCCCCTGCCCGCTGCGTTCCCTTAGGCTGTGTCCAGCCAGTGTGGCGGCTTGTCCTACTTTGCCAGGTTTGGGGTCCTGCTGAGCCTTTTTTATTTATTTATTTATTTTAACATCTTTATTGGAGTATACTTGCTTTACAATGGTGTGTTAGTTTCTGCTGTGTAACAAAGTGAATCAGTTATACATATACGTATGTTCCCATATCTCTTCCCTCTTGCATCTCCCTCCCTCCCACCCTCCCTATCCCACCCCTCTAGGTGGTCACAAAGCACCAAGCTGATCTCCCTGTGCTCTGCGGCTGCTTCCCACTAGCTCTCTGTTTGACGTTTGATAGTGTATATATGTCCATGCCACTGTCTCACTTTGTCACATCTTACCCTTCCCCCTCCCCATATCCTCAGGTCCATTCTCTAGTAGGTCTGTGAGCCTTTTGATTTGTGTCAGGATGGGGACTCGTTGCTGTTCCTGGGGGCCTCGGGGTAGGAAAGGCCAACAGTGCACTGGGGGTGCTCCTTAGCCCCAGGCTGGGGGTTCGGGGAGGGGGAGGGCCGCCACACCGGAGTTTGTGCCCCTGGTCCTGCCAAGCCACTGGGAGGGTGGATGCTAGCCCACTTGTCACCCGCTTAGCATCCTGGGCTTCCAAGGTCCTCCTCCAGCCAGGCCCGTTTCCCTGCTCCCTTTGGTGCCTTTCTACTGCCCTCACTACCTCCACCGCCCTCTTCCGTTCTCCCTGAAAACCACGCTAAGCAGACATTTGTCAAGGTCACAGTGACCTCCATGCTGCCAAGCCCAGTGGACAATTCTCCGGCCTCCTCTGACTTGACCCTCAGCAGCACTTCAGGGGCTGGTCCTTCCCTCCTCCTGCCATCACTCCCTTCCGCAGCTCAGGAATTCCGCTCTCCTGGTTTTCCTTCTGTCCCGCTGGCCCTCCCTCTCAGCCTCCTTTGCTGGTCCCTGATCTCTCCAAGTCTGGGTGCCCCATCCCTACACCTCTTCTGTCTCCCTCTTTAAACGCCCACTTCCTTGGTGATCTCATCCAAGCTCATGGCTTTCAAATGACTCCCGTTGAGTATAATTTAATTAGTTGGTTTTTTATCATCTGTCTTCTCCCAAAGGAAAGCAAGCTCTACAGGCAGGGCTTTTTTTGTCTTAAGTCAGGTTTATTAAGGTATAATTTACATACAGTTAATGTCACCCTTTTTAGTGTTCACTTCTGTAAGTTTTTGACAAACACGTATAGTTGTGAAACTGTCTCTGCCATCAATTACAGGACAGTTCCCATCACCCCCAAAAGTTCTCCATACCCTTGTGGTCATCCCCTCCCCCATGTCCCACCCTGGGCAGCCACTAATCTGTTCTTTTGTCCCTTTTCCCTAGTTGTGCCTTTTCTGAAAAGTCATATAAATGGGATTGTACTGCGTGTAACCTTTGGAATCGGCTTCTTCCACTTATCACAATGCACAGCGCATTTGAGATTCACCCATATTGTTGCAGCTGTGAGCCGTTAGTTCTTTTATTCTATTGTATTTTATTGCACAGCTTTGTTTATCTGTTCGGAGGGGGACCAGTTGTCCTGGTTTCCGTGGGAGGGAATGGTTTTTCTGGGACATGGGACTTTCAGTGCTAAAACCAGGGTGGTTGGTTATCTTAGTTCTTTAGTTGAGGGACATTTGGGTTGTTTCTAGGTTGTTGATGATTTTGAATACCTACTCAATATAACCAGTGACAGAGGGTTTTTTGGTGAACACAAATGTCCATTTCTCTTGGGTAAATACCTAGGAGTGGGGTTGCTCAGTTGGATGACGAGTGTACGTATCACTGTAAAAGAGGCTGCCAAGCTGTTCTCCAGAGTGGCTGTATTGTGTAGCATTGTGGGAGAATTCCACTTGCTCTGCATCTTAACCAGAACTTGGTAGTGTGTCAAAACAAATTAAAAACCGGTTTTTTAGCCATCTTAATAGGTGTATAATGATATCTCCTCACGGTTGGCAGAGATTTCCTTTATTCGCCTTGAGTAGTGTTGTGCCCCCAGTGCCTGGGTTAGTGCCTGCTATGTAGTAGACACTCAATGAATTTTTTTTTTTTTACTGAGTGAATGAATGTATGGATGGATGAATGAATGAAGTCAAAGGGGCTTCCGGTATCTAAATCTGTTATAGCAAATACATAGCACACGTACCGCCAATTCCCCCATGCCCCATTCTGTTTCCATGGCAGACGTCACTCATCAATTGAGCCATTTTATCCACCTGCTTCATTTCAGACAGGTACGATCCAGTCCTTTGTGTAGCAAGTGAGATGAGCCCCATGAGCTAATGCAGCTTTAGTTCAAGCCTCTCATTGGCTGAAGAAGAGGCCAGGCTCAGAGCAGGGTCCAAGGCTGCCCAAGGACTCACAGCGAGCCAGTGGCAGGACTAGATCTCCAGGCTGGGCTCTCCCCAGAAAAATGCACGACGTCTCTGACAAGGCTGGAGTAGGATGGGAGGCATGGACGTGGATCTGGGCTTGAGGCCGGGTTGGAGCATTGTGGAGTGCTCCCTGGGCCCCGGCCGGGTGGGAAGGCTGATGCCGGCGCTCTTCCTGCAGGTGCCCAGGAGCTGCTGGGATGGCCTACCCGCCCACGTTGGCTCCCTGGCCCAGCGGGCGTACTGGGCTCTGCTGAGCCAGCAGAGGGACCAGAGCATCGTGGCCCTGGGCCAGAGCGGTGCTGGCAAGACCACCTGCTGCGAGCAGGTCCTGGAGCACCTGGTGGGGATGGCAGGCAGTGTGGATGGCAGGGTCTCAGGTACAGTGGTCTCCAGGTGACGTGCAGCTGGGACGTGGTGGGGGCGGTGGCGTGGGGGAAGGGAAGGGAGAGTCAGAGGGGGTGCTGGGCGGCTCTTTCTTATATCTGCTCAGCTAGCGTTCACTGAGCACCTGTGTGCAGACCCTGTGCTGGCTTCTGGGCAGGGCCACCCCTAGTCTGTTGGGTACTTTTGTGTGAATTAGAAACAGGTACTCCTTGCCTAAGACACTCACTGCCACATGTGGAACCGTCGTCACGCATTGACATTGTTAGAACCAAACACTTGACCACCACGTTCTGGGCCATCATCCTAATAAGTATACAGGCCTATGGCTATCTGATATAAATGCTGTGCCCTTAGGTGTGGTGTCCTTGTGCAGCGCACAGCCCACTGGACTGTGCAGAGGACCCGATAAGTAAAAACAAAGACAAGGAGGCACTGACAGCCGGAAGGGAGACTCAGCTGCTCATCTGTGCCAGACTCCAGTGCTCTGCACCGCTTGCTGGCCGAGCTGGGGAGGGGAGAGGCGGAGGGAGCACAGAGAAGGGGCCGGGGGGCTTCCTTGAGGAAATGATGTTTGAGCTGGGCATTAAAGAAAGAGTTTCAACATTGTAAATCAACTATACTTCAATAAAAAATAGTGTCAGTTGGTGATAATAATTACAATATTGATGGGGATCGTGGTAAATGCTTGCTGAGGACTTACGCGCCAGGCTCTATTCCAAGCAGGTTAACTTATTTATTATTTAAAACATCCCTATAAGGTAGACATTATTATTATTTGAATTTTATAGATGAGGCCATTAAAACGCAGGGAGGTTAACCAGCTTGCCCAAGGCCACACAGCTCATACATCCTAGCACCGAGATTCAAACACAGACAGTTTGGCTCCAGAGCTGTTACCCCTGGGCCAGTGTCCTCAATGTATTGTTGCCCCTCTGAGGAGCCTTTTTAGTTGTTCTTTCTCCTAATCGTCTCCCACCGTGAAAAGTTAATGCCATAGATTCACCATATATTTGTTTATGCAGTGTGTGTGTATGTGTGTATATATATACAGACACACACAGACATGTGTGTGTGTGTGTGTGTGTGTATCTGTGCTCTATTCTATACATAAGAAAGGAAAACTGCCCCCATCCTCAAGAATCAGTTTCTGCCCTCTTGGGGGCAGTATTCCCCCTGCTGAGAATATATGGCCCAGGCAGTATTGCTTTTCTAATAATAACAAACAATACTAACACCACCACATTTGGAGCATGTTCTGAGCACTTTACATTATTAAATCTTTTAGTCTTTGTGGCAACCACATGAGGTAAGTAAGTACTATTATTACCCCCATCTTATAGATGGGGTATCTGAGGCACAGGGAGGTTAATTTATTCGCTCCAAATCAGGTGACTAACAACGGGGAGAGGCCATATTCAAGCTTGTTTAACCATTGTACTATCCTGCTTCTCCACTGGGCTTATTCCAATGCTTTATTGATCACCTGTTCTGCACCTGGCCCAGGTTAGAGCCCTGTGAGGAGCTGGGGATACAGCAAGGAGAGGCCCTCCCAGAATGTAGATCTGCTGAAAGTGTGTGTTGGGGGAGTGGGAGTCAGGCTAGGCTGTATCCAGGTGCCTAGCACATAGTGGGTGCTTGTTAAATAGTTATGTTAAAAAGCTTGGGACTGCTGGGCTTTTTGAGCTGGCTGTGATGGGCGTTCCCCGACAGCAGGTCCAAGAATGTTAATGCTCTGCCCTCCTCCTAGACTCCACCAGGCCCAGGAGGCCCTAGGGCAGCCCTTGTCACTCAGATCGTACCAATCCTAGGTGTGTGTATCTCCCCTACTGGGCTCACTCTTGCTCACCCCGCGCCCCTGCTTGCAGCACAGGGCCAGCCCAGCAGCGGAAGAGGTGTGGCTTAGAGCTGAGTTGGGGGAGTGGAGGGGCCCCTGCTGGGGCCTGGGGCCAGAATGGGGTCCTGTGAGAGGTGGGGGTGGCAGCACCCGGGCCACGGGTGATGCCCTGTCTGTGCCCCACCAGTGGAGAAGATTCGAGCCACCTTCACTGTCCTCCGGGCCTTTGGCTCCGTGTTCACCGGCCACAGCCGCCGTGCCACCCGGTGCTCCATGGTGATGTCACTGGACTTGAACGCCACAGGCCGAGTCACGGCCGCCCAGCTCCAGGTGAGGCCTCTGGGTGGGAGGGAGAGGGGGCTCTTTGGGGCTGCAGTAGCCTCAGCCCCACTCAGCAGGGCCCACGCCTCCAGCTGGGACCCTGGAATGTGTCTAAATGGTCATCGCTCCCCAGGCCAAGGCCAGCTCCTCCCCACCTCACTCAGTGCCCAGACATCTCCTCCCGGAGCAGGCCAGCTCGTCTGTGCCTCGGAGTATCACAGGGATGAAATATTCATGAGTAGATACATAATTCAGCCGCTCATTAGCTGGGTCTTAAAAGCGTAAGCTGAAATTAAACAGGCGCTCGCTGGCCTTCTGCGGCAGCCCGTGTGTGACAGGCACATGGCCTGTTTGTTCCTCTCTCTGAAATCACCTGGCTCCTCCCCTTCCCCCCCCCCCCGCCCCCACCAACATTCTGTTTGAACAGAAAACAGGATTAGGTTATTAGAAGGGTTGTTTGTATGTGGAGCTAGGAGAATACCCAGACTCGCTGGTGCACGATAAATCCCTTTCTGTCCCGGCCCTGAAAGTCTACCGTGCATCACCATGTGGGTCAAGTTATTAAGGGCTTCGGTTGCATAAGAGTGTGTTGGAGGGCGGCTCTGGGTTAATTGTTAGTACCCTTGGATTCCTTCATCGGAATGAGCCCGTTGCATTCGTTGATTGCCTGCGTGGACGCTGAATCAGTGAGACAAAGGCCTGGCACGTTTTGATTTGGAGGCGTCCAGCCAAGTTGGGGCCTGAGGTGCTGCCTCGAAGAGTGGGCCTGGGGGTTGGTGGGGGTGTGCGGGCAGCCTAGCGGGGCCTCGTGCTGACCGGCGCCTGTCCTCTCCCCTGGCAGACGATGCTGTTGGAGAAGAGCCACGTGGCCCGGCAGCTGGAAGGGGAAGGCAGTTTCAAGGTTTTCTCCCAGATGCTATCCGGATTGGACCTGGCTCTCAGGTGAGCGACTGGGCTGAGCAGGGACAGCCGAGGGCAGTGAGACAAAGGGCCTCCGCTCTCCAGGGCCCCAGCCCTGCCTCTGCCCAGAGGTGAGAGGCAGTGGAGCCCAGTGGTTAGGAATCTGGCCTCTGATTCTTGCTGCCTGGTACTGCTCCTGGGCTGGGTGAACCTGGCCAGGTGTCACCTGCTCTGAACCTCCGTTTCTTCCTCTGTAAAGTGGAAATAGTACCTTGACTGCTGACCTTACAGGATTAAGTGAGATAATTCACATATGGCTCTTTATACACGCTGGGGGGTGGTGGTGGATGTCTGCTGTGACGGTGACATTTTGGTACAGGTTCTGACAGCAGCGTGGGAGGTGGGCAAGGAACAGCAGACCCCAAATCTTCCAGAAGCTCCTAAACTCTGTGAGAGCCTTGGGTGCACCTGAGGTAGCTCAGGGCGAGGAGGCACCAGGTGGAACAGCAGAGAAGCCACAAGACTCATCTGGGAGGGCCTTCTGGGGGAGGTGGCCCAGGGAGTCATCTCTGCCCCTCGCTGACTCCTGGGAATTCTTGGACATGTGGCTCCCTGTCTCTGAGCCTTGGTTTCCTCATCTGTTGAACGAATGAGTAAGGTTCTATCTAGTGAAGCTCCAGGGAGTGCTCACCCCAGGCGAGGGGTGATAATTTTCAATTTGCCTCTGCGTCCCCCATCATTTGTCTCCTGCCTTCCACCCCCGTCTGAAGGGCAGGCCCAACCTGTCCTGAGCCTCCTGGCTAAGGCCAGAGGGGCACCTTACCCTTTGGAGAGAGGGCAGATTAGGGAGGAAACTCCCAGTTTTCAGAGCAGGGTAACTGAGGAGTAAGGAAGCTTCTGGAAGGCCTTCACTTAAGAAGGGCCCATTGAGGGCAGCAAGTGAGGAATATTCGGGAGGCAGGGCCAGGGCCTGAGGCAGACCCCGGGGCCACCTGGGGCACTCTGTGGAGCCCCGTGCCATGATGCCCACCTGCCCTGCCAGGCCACTGGTGTGGGTGGGTCCTCCCTTACTTCTGGTCCCTTCTCTGTTTCCAGGACAGAACTGTACCTGCACCAGCTGGCAGACAGCAGCTCCTTCGGCATGGGCGTGTGGCCTAAGGTAAAGAGGAGGTCCTTCTGGGTGTGAGTGGGTGTCTGTGTCCCCATGGCCAAGATGGGCGGGTCCCCTGTGTGGCTCGTCCCTCTGCCACTGGGGTGAGTAGTTGGCAAGGGCTGGTCACGTGGGGGAGGCAGGGTTGCCTTTATGGGGCCTGGGCTTGTCAGGGAAATGAGTCTTGTGCTAATAAAGGGAACCAGGAGGTGGTTTGTGTAGAGGTTAGGGCGCGGTCTCCGGGACAGGCTGTCTGGGTTCAAACCCCGGCTCTGACACTTACTGGATATGAGACCTCAGGCATGGACCCTAGCCTCTCTGAATGTCTGTGTCCTCTTCGGTAAAATAACAACAGAACGGGCGGGCAGGCTGAGGGGAGGACAGAGCGTGGCACGGCCTGCCCGCCTGGGCCACGGGGAGAAGGTCGGGGCGCCGCCCGCGCCCTCGTTCCGCTGCCTGGCGTCCTTTGTGGAGGCAGGGCTCCCAAGGAGCTCAAAGGCCAGGGAAGGACACACGGGACGGTCCAGAGCCACCCTACCGCTCCAGTGGTGCAGCACCCTCTCTGAATTCCTACTGCCACCAAAACACATCCCTAAGGCCTTTGGGAAGAATTGCTAGGACCCAGGAAGGCGGCCCCTTGCTGTGGTCCAGACTTCAGCAGCTGCCGATGACCAGAGGGAGCCAGCCGGCCGGCCGTGAGCAGGAGGACAGGACACGGGGACAGGGACAGCCCCAGCCGGGCTTCCCGCAGCTGTGCCCACCGCCAGAACCAGCTCCAGCCAGTCACAGCCCCCGAGATGCCAAACAGAGACGGGCGAGAGGCCGGCAGGAAACTGACACCCCCTCACTGGAGAGCCTGCCCGGTCGGGGTGCGGGGCACCATCCCCGTCTGAACTCACCCCACAGCTCAGCCGTCTCCCAGTGACCCAGACGCGTCACCATGGCCCCAGGGCTGATCCCCGACCAAGGTCAGAACTCCCCCCAGTGTGACGGCCCCCATGCCACTCCTGTGGTGGAAGGGACGGCAGGCAGAGACCAGGAGTAGAGTCTTTTTTATTAATGGCTGCGTTTTCAAAGAACCGTTTTGTTACCAGGAAAGCTCCCCAGGAAGGGATTGCATTAGTGCAACAAGGGGGAGCCTTGATGCCAGGCTTTCCAGACACTTCCAGGTGGAGACTTTTGGCCTAGGCCGGCCGCCGGGGACTCGGGGGCTGGGAGGACACACGGCCCCTCCCCCGCCCCGACGGGGCGCTAAGGCACCCGGCCCGCCTGGGGGGGCAAAACCCCGTGCCGTCAGCAGGCCGGTGGCTTGCAGCCCTCAACCTGCAGCCCTTTGCTCAGGAGGAAGGCGTCCTGCATGGGGTCACAACCCAGGAAGAGCTTCACCATGCCCTTGGCATCCTCGGAGCCCCCTGGCCTCAGAATGCAGCTTCTGTAGTCCATGGCAACCTGAGGAGAGGGGGCGGGGCTGCAGGAGGGTGGAGCACCCCCTTCACGGAGGGTGTGGGTGTGGCCACCTCTGCTGTGACTCAACAAAGGGCAGGGGAGCAGGGGGTTCTGGGCAGGGCCCTCAGAGCCTGGCAGGCCCAGGCGGGCGGCAAAAGCATCTAGGCCCAGGCCAAGGACCTCCGTGTTGGTCTGCACGGCAGGCCGGCCTCTCACCTTGACACTCAGGATGCCCTCCTGCTTGAAACGAGTGTGTGGACCGTGTCCGCGGAGTACACCTCGCTGCACAGGTAGCCATAGGACTGGGCGTCGTAGCTTCCTGCCAGGTGGCCGAAGGTCGCAGGCAGGTGGGTCCCTGGGACACACGCGGAGAGGCTCCTGCCCGGCCCCCTGGCCGCTCCGTGCCCCTTCCCCAGAGCCCAGAGCTTGGGGCCTCAAAGCAGCCCTGTCTGAGTCCCCTGCCACTAGAGGGAGTATTGGCCCAACACTTCTAGAAAACGGGGACCTTGCGGGCAACTCAGTGGAGGGACACAAATCAATCTTTGCCGACTTTCTGCTGAAGCTCACGAGGGTTCACCCCTAAGCCTCTTACAGGGACAGCTGCCCGAGGCTCCGAGGGATGAGTCAGGGCTCGCCCTCCAGCACGGGGAGAGCGCGGGTTAAAGCGCTCACGAGGGAGTGAACTGCGTCTCCGCACCGACACGCTCGGGCAAACCTCGTCGACGCGTTCCGTCCGGGGTATGAAGCCCTCTCCTGCCTCTTCCAGGCTCTCCAGAAAGCACGTGCAGATACGCCCAGCCCACCCTCGGACTCCGCGGGCCACAGCTGGAGGGACCAGCCCAGGAACCCAGGCAGGAAGAGGCCAGAGGTCAGCGAGCCTCGACCAGAGCCCGTCAGTCGGTCCCCCTTCACACACCACCAGAGGATCCTCTTGACCTGGGCAGTAGCCGCCAACCGACCGCTAAGGTGGGCCCGGCGTGCGCTTGGCTACCTGGCGTGGCTGGGACCCCGAGGATCTCCTGGCAGAGGCGGGCATTGTCCTAGGCCGGGTCCGAGGGCGTCTGCGTGTGCAGGGCCTGGTCCACCTTGGCCAGGACGATCTGGCGCAGGTTGAAGAGGCCTGGAGGGCGGGAGGAAGGAGACGGGGGCGCTGGCACTGTGTCCAGGCCGCGCTTTCCAGCCGGGCGGTCCGGGAGCCCCTTTCCTTTCCCTCGGCCCGGCCGCACGGGGGTTGGCCAGCCGGGACTTGATGAGCTTGTCCAGCAGCTCCTGGGGGACGGCGCTGCTCGTGCCCCGCCGAGACTGGCAGCAGCGCCAGGGCTTCACAGGGCGCGGCGCTCCCGGCCCCAGAGCCTACCCTCTGGTTCTCATCCCCGGCTGTCACCAGAGTCGCAGGCAACGTGCCCTTCTTTTCGTTTGTCTTTTTTCCGGCCCTCGACCACGCAAAGGTGTGAAGCCCTGCCACTCGCTGCCACGTGGATGCACCGTGAGAACACGGTGCTCAGCGAGAGAAGTCAGACACAGAAGGACACACAGGGTGTGACCCCACTGAGGGGAAACGTCCAGAACAGGTAGATCCACAGAGTCAGAGTGGGTTCCTGGTTGTCAGGGACAGGGGAGGGGAGGGAATGATAACTAAGGGCGTGAGGGACCTTTTTGGGGTGAGGGAAATGTTCCAGAACAGGGCAGTAGTGACGGCTGCACAGCTCAGTAAAGTGTCCCCACGCGCTCCGGTTGCAGTCTGTGAGAGCATCGCTCTCAGGACGAAGGGCTGACTGCAGGAAGACTGAACGAGCACTGGGTCCTGGGCCCAGACGCTCATCTGGGGACCCCCCCCACATTGGGAAGTCACTGGGACTTGCTGAGCCTCCACCGAGACTGGCAGCAGCCCCAGGGCCTCACAGGGCGTGGTGCTCCCGGCCCCAGAGCCTAACCTCTGGTTCTCATCACCGCCTGTCACCAGCCTTGCATGCAACGTTCCTTTCTTCTATTTTGTCTTTTTTAAAGGCAACTCTTGAATACCTGTATTTAACATTGCAGGGAACCAGTCCTGACTCCTTGATCTGGGACTTCCAGCCTCCAGAGTCTCGAGGACATCCACTTCCGTTGTTTACGCGCCCAGTGCGTGGGGTTTGGTGATGGAAACTGACACCGAGGGCGTCTCCTCGTGCGGGGTGACATCAGCGGAAGAATCCCGTGGCGAGGGCCTGCCTGAGGACCACGGGAGAGCCCGGGCCCTCCCCGCCCCCTGCCTTCAGCCCCTCGCCCGCACCCTCCTGGGAGCGGAGCTGGTGCATCGCTTGCCAGAACTCATGGAAGTAGGTCTCCAGCTCATCATGCTGGAACAGGGAGGGCGGGTTGGGCGTAGGCTTGGTGAAGTTGGCCACCATGGCCGCGATGGCAATCTGGCGCCTCCCGTCCTGCTGCAGGCAGCCCGGCTGCAGGCCAAAGCAGGCCATGTGCCCGGACTTCCCTTCCCTGGGGAGGGACGCGGGTGAGGCCCCGCTACCACAGAGGAGCCCCGGCCCACGGCCAACAGGTTCCCCCACGCATGCACCGAGGGTAGAGGTCCAGGTAGAACTTGCTGATGGATGACCTTGCCCGAGGCCGCGTCCCGGACCGTGTAGAGCCTCACATCTTCATCTTCGTGACGCATGTTGGCGCCTTCCTCCAGGTCGAAGGTCAGCCCCAGCAGCTCCTGGGAGATGCCCAGCCGCCCGCGCGTGACCACCTGCATGGGGAAGGACTCATTGAGCAGGTACTGGTCCACGTGGTAGCGCGTCTCCTCCCCCTGGTTCATGTAGTAGCGCAGGTCCTAGACGTTGATGGGCCCGTCAAAGTGCAGGCCCCGCCTCTGGCACTCAGCCTTCTTTAGCTCCAGGATCAGGGCCGCTCCTGCTCCCCGAGGGGCTTCAGCTTCTGGGCCAGCTCATCTGCGGGCGGAGGGGAGAGGCTCAGCTATGTCCCTGTGGCAGCCGCCCAGCCGCCCCCCACCCCACGCCCCTCGAGGCAGAATGAAGGGTTGGGGAAGGCGACCCCCAAGGGCTGACACAGTGGGGTCTCAGGCAGCACCACGTCCAGTCAAGGTCCACCTGACCCCCGTCCCCACTGGGACTCGGGGAGGCGGGGTTACCTAGGAAAGTGGCCACCACCTGGCTGGTCTTGGCCATGTTCATCTCCAGCACAGAGTCGGCACGCGTGCTGAATCCCAGCAGGCGGGACTTCTGAGCCTGCAGCCTTACCAGCTCCCCGAGGATCGCGCAGTTCTCCTGGAACCCAGAGACAGCCAGCGCTGGGGACCGTGGGCCACGCCCTCCCCACAGGCCCCGGGCCAGGTCTCTGTGGGTGGGAGGGCTCTCAGGCCACTGGCGGGCACAGCCAAACCCCCTCCCTCCTCCTCCTGGCCTGGATTTCTAGACACTTTGGTGCTGTCCTAACATGTGGTCTTTATGAACACAGGTCCTTTTGGAACCAGAAACGGCGTGAACCATGATGAGCTCTAAGGCCAAGGGCAGGAAGAAATGTGACCAGGCTCTCCAGGAGCCACCCAGGGGCCTCCCCGGGCTCAACAATACAAACTTGGCTGCCGTGCAGACAGCAGCTCATCCCCACGGCGCCCGAACACCCAGCCCCTGGACGGCGAGAGACCTGTTGCTGCAGGTGCCCCGTGGTTGGCTGGTGAGGCCTGGCCCCAGGCGTACGCCACCTTCTCTGGGGCCACCTCTCTGGGTCTGCGGTGGGGTTCTCCTGGGAGCCCCCAGTCACCACAGGACCAACGTGGCCTGTCTGCAGCCCAAGAAGGTGGGGACACAGGTCTGTCCCCCGTGGACATCACCCGCGAGGCCGAGCAAGCACCAGTGGTGTCTGCGGGGAAGATGAAGGGCTCATGCACAGCCCCCATCTACTGAAGATGCTAAACGGGAGAAGCACAGACTGCAGCCACATGCGGTATGGACCAAACGCAAGTGTCCTTGCAGGAACCGATGTCTGAATGTCGAGGCTGTTCCCGGGCCACAGTGAGAAGGCCCAGGCCCCACGCAAGGCACAGAGAGGGGATGGGGGGAACATCTGCGAATCTGAGCTCATCGGGCATCACCCCAGAAGGAGAGGGAGAGAGCCAGAAGGAGATACGGAGGGAGAGGGAGAGAGAGGGAGGTACAGACGTCTCTCCTTTCCCTGGGGGTTCTCTAGTGCAGCCAAGCCTGAAAACCACTGCATTTCGGGAGATGGGTCCTCGTGGAAAAGTTAAATAGTAGCTCATGGCATTATCGACACATATTAAAATGGCCCCAAATCTTGGGGAGTCAGGGAGGGGAGCTGGCGGCTGCCTCGTAAAGGAGGAGAGATTGGGCGTCAGAGGAGGTGCCTGCCTCCACCACCTCCGCCGCCGCTGCCCCTCCCCCAGGGCCCCGCAGACTTCATCTCCCAGCTGTGGTCCTGGGCTGGAAGGCAGCGGGGAGGTCAGGCCGTCCCAAGCATCAACGTTGACTTCAGGGCTGATCTGAAAGGCGCCTGGTGTTTGTTGAAGCAGAAAAAAGAGAAAGCAGTGGGCAGAGGATGGGAGGGGGAGGGAGCCCCCATCAGCCCTTCTCCCTGTCTCCCTCTCTGTCTCCCTCCCTCCCTCCCTCCCTCCCTCTACCTCCCTGCCTCTCACTCTCCCTCCATCTCTCCCTCTGCCTCTCTCCCTCCCTCTCTCCCTGTCCCTCTTGCCCTGTCCTGTCCCTCTCTCCCTCCCTCCATCCCTGTCTCTCTTTCCCTGTCCCTCTCTCCCTCTCCCTCTATCCGTCCCCCCTCCCTTTCCCCGTTTCCATCTCCCTCTCTGCCTCCCTCTTTCCCTGTCCCTGTTTCCCTGCTCTGCTCTCCCTCTCCCTCTTTCCCTCTCCCTCTCTCCCTGTCCCCCTTTCCCTGTCCCTGTTTCCCTGTTCCGCTCTTCCTATACCTCTTTCCCTCTCCCTCTCTCCCTCTCGTGCTCCCTCTCCCTCTCCCTCTCCCTCCACCTCCTTCCCTCTCCAGAGAGGGAAGGAGGTGGAGGGAGAGGGACAGGGAGCAGGAGAGGGAGGGGGGAGAGGGAGAGAGGGATAGAGGGAGGGAGAGGGACAGGGAGCAGGAGAGGGAGGGGGAAGAGGGAGAGAGTGATAGAGGGAGGGAGGGAAAGACAAAGACATCTCTCCCTCCCTCCCTCCCTCCCTCTCTCCCTCCCTCTCTCCCTCCCTCTCTCCCTCTTCCTCGCTCCCTCTCCTCCCTCTCCCTCCGTCTCTCCATCTCCCTCACTCCCTCCCAGAGACAGAGAGACGAAGAGGCAGAGACAAGGGAGAGGGAGAGAGGGAGAGGGAGAGAGAGGGGGAGAGAGGGAGAGACGGAGAGAGGGAGAGAGAGAGAGGTCTCTTCCTCCCTTTCCCTCTCTCCTCCTTCTCTCCCTCTCTCCCACTCTCCCTCTTCCCTCTCCCTCCCTCCCCCCTCCCTCTCTCCCTCTCCCCCTCTCCCTCGTCTCTCCCTCTCCCTCCATCTCTCCCTCTCTGGGAGGGAGTGAGGGAGAGGGAGAGACAGAGGGAGGGAGAGGGTGAGACAGAGGGAGGGAGAGGGAGAGAGGAAGAGAAAGGGCGAGGGAGGGAGAGGGAAGGAGGACGAGACGTCTCTCCCTCTCCGTCTCCCTCCCCCTCCCTCTCTCCCTCTCCCTCCCTTCCTCTCCCTCTCCCTCTCCTAGAGGGAGGGAGGGAGAGGGAGAGACAGAGGGAGAGGAGAGGGGGAGTCGGAGAAGGAGGTAGGGAGAGGGAGAAGGCGAGAGGGTGCCTGCTTCCCTCTCTGTCTCCCTCCCTCCCTCCCTCCCTCTCCGTGTCCCTGTCTCCCCCCTCTCCCTCTCCCTCTGTCTCTCCCTCTCTGGGAGGGAGAGAGGGAGAGGGAGAAGGAGGGAAAGTGATGGAGGGAGGGAGAGGGAGAGAGGGTGAGGGAGAGAGGGAGAGAAGGAGGAGAGAGGGAGAGGGAGGGAGGAAGAGAGCTCTCCCTCTCTCCCCCCTCTCTCCCCCTCCCTCTCTCCCTCTCCCCCTCTCCCTTGTCTTTGCCTCTCCCTCCGTCTCTCCCTCTCTGAGAGGGAGTGAGGGAGACGGAGAGACGGAGGGAGAGGGAAAGGGAGGAGAGGGAGGGAGGGAGAGACGTTTCCTCCCTCCCTTTCCTCCCTCTTCTCCCTCTCCCTCTCCGTCTAACTCTCCCGCTCCCTCCATCTCTCCATCTCCCTCACTCCCTCCCAGAGGGAGAGGGGAGGGAGAGAAGGAGAGGGAAAGAGGAGAGGGAAGAGGGAGAGGAAAGAGGCAGAGGAAAGAAGCAGAGGGAAGAGGCAGAGAGGGAAGAGGGAGAGAGGGAGAGGGAGAGAGAGGGGGAGAGAGGGAGAGACGGAGAGAGGGAGAAAGAGAGAGGTCTCTTCCTCCCTTTCCCTCTCTCCTCCTTCTCTCCCTCTCTCCCACTCTCCCTCTTCCCTCTCCCTCTCTCCCCCCTCCCTCTCTCCCTCTCCCCCTCTCCCTCGTCTCTCCCTCTCCCTCCATCTCTCCCTCTCTGGGAGGGAGTGAGGGAGAGGGAGAGACAGAGGGAGGGAGAGGGTGAGACAGAGGGAGGGAGAGGGAGAGAGGAAGGGAAAGGGCGAGGGAGGGAGAGGGAAGGAGGGCGAGACGTCTCTCCCTCTCCGTCTCCCTTCCCCTCCCTCTCTCCCTCTCCCTCCCTTCCTCTCCCTCTCCCTCTCCTAGAGGGAGGGAGGGAGAGGGAGAGACAGAGGGAGAGGAGAGGGGGAGTCGGAGAAGGAGGTAGGGAGAGGGAGAAGGCGAGAGGGTGCCTGCTTCCCTCTCTGTCTCCCTCCCTCCCTCCCTCCCTCTCCGTGTCCCTGTCTCCCCCCTCTCCCTCTCCCTCTGTCTCTCCCTCTCTGGGAGGGAGAGAGGGAGAGGGAGAAGGAGGGAAAGTGATGGAGGGAGGGAGAGGGAGAGAGGGTGAGGGAGAGAGGGAGAGAAGGAGGAGAGAGGGAGAGGGAGGGAGGAAGAGAGCTCTCCCTCTCTCCCCCCTCTCTCCCCCTCCCTCTCTCCCTCTCCCCCTCTCCCTTGTCTTTGCCTCTCCCTCCGTCTCTCCCTCTCTGAGAGGGAGTGAAGGAGACGGAGAGATGGAGGGAGAGGGAAAGAGAGGAGAGGGAGGGAGGCAGAGGGAGGGAGGGAGGGAGAGACGTCTCCTCCCTCCCTCTCCTCCCTCTTCTCCCTCTCCCTCTCCCTCTCCCTCCAACTCTCCCGCTCCCTCCATCTCTCCATCTCCCTCACTCCCTCCCAGAGGGAGAGACGGAGGGAGAGGCAGAGACAGGGGAGAGGGAGAGAGGAAGAGGGAGAGAGAGGGGGGAGAGAGGGAGAGGGAGAGAGGGGGAGGGAGAGAAGGAGAGGGAAAGAGGAGAGGGAAGAGGGAGAGGAAAGAGGCAGAGGAAAGAGGCAGAGGGAAGAGGGAGAGGAAGAGGGAAGAGGGAGAGAGGAGAGAGGGAGATAGGGAGAGGAAAGAGAGAGGGAGAGGGAGGGAGAGGGAGAGAGGGAGGGAGAGAGGAAGAGACAGAGGGAGAGCGAGAGAGGGAGTGGGAAAGAGGTAGAGGGAGAGCGGAACAGGGAAAGAGGTACAGGGAGAGAGGGAGGCAGCGAGGGAGGAGAGGAAGCAGGGAGAAAAGAGAGAAAGAACACACCGTCTACATTTCTGTCAAATGACACCGGGGATCCTTACACAACCAGGAGAAAGTAACACAGGGAGGCTCTTTCTCAGCTGGAACTGGAACTGCAGACGGGGCCAAACACCACCAGGCTGGCCACACGTGTCCAGCCGCCGCTCCAGCCCCGTCAGCCGTGAGTCCAGTCACCAGGGCTCTGAGTGTCTGCTCCAGGGAGCTGGGGTTCACCCTCTCACCCGGGAGGCCGGGCCAAGAGAGCAGGGCCCCGGGCTGGACACATAGGGGAAAACGCATCCCCACAGGACAGCTTGTGCGAGCAGATTCAGCTACCAGATTCTAGAGGCCCGGGACCACCCTGTGGCCCGTGAAACCCAGGAGCCACGAGGGTCTTGCAACGTGATTCCTGTCCGTTGGACTGTAAAGTTTATGTAGGGAATCTTGGAAACAGTGGTAACAAGGCTGAATTGGAACGAGCTTTAGGCTATTATGGACCACTCTGAAGTGTGTGGGGTGCTAAAAACCCTCCCGGCTTCGCTCTCGTTGAATGTGAAGATCCCCGAGATGCAGCCGATGCTGTCCGAGAACTAGATGGGAGAACACTATGTGGCTGCCGAGTAAGAGTGGACCTGTCGAATGGGGAAAAGAGAAGTCGAAATCGTGACCGCCTCCTTCTTGGGGTCGTCGCCCTCGAGATGATTATGGGAGGAGGAGTCCTCCACCTCCCGCACATCTCCAAGATGGAGAGCCTTCTCCGTCAGCCAGAGCAGGTCCCTTTCTAGATATAGGAGAAGAGAGAGATCCCTGTCCCAAGAGAAAAATCACAAGCCGTCCTGATCTTTCTCTAGGTCTCCTAGCCGATCTAGGTCAGATGAAAGGAAATAGAAGACCACTTTGCAAGAGGAGTGGTGTACAGGCAATAACTTCATTTGGCAGGAGTATGTACAGAAAATTCAAGTTTTGTTTGAGACTTCCGAAGCTTGGTGCACTTTTTAAATGTTTTAGTTGTTCACATTTGTTTGTCTCTTGGGACAGTGACACATAAAGGTGTCATTCTCTATGGTTTGAAATGGGTCCTGGGAGGCATGTAATATGAAGAATTGTTACCTTACAATGTTCCCTTAAGCAAAATTGAACTTGCTTTGAATTTTTGGTCTTGCCTAGACTGATAATAAAACTCTAACTCCTGCCCACCTAAAGTGTGATGTTTACTATTATGGAAACAACACTGGCAAACATTGAAAAGACTTTCTGTAGCTGGGATATGGTATGCAGCTGTAGTTAAGCAAGCAGTCTTTAAAAGGTGCTGTGAACCCAAGCCAGCAGGTAAAAATGAAAGCCGCACCCTTACCCTAGATTAGAGGTTTAAAAATTCCACTAGTCTTCACACCGGACAAGAGATTGTCCAGGGAGTTTAAAATCTAAGAAGTTTCAAGGAAGTTAGTTTACCTTTGAGTTAGGTCATACGTCCCCTCTGTGATTGCTGTACATGAATACATAGCTCTTTGTAATATTTTTTGGAAATTTGAGATTATCAAGATACCAATGTCCTGCCAGATTAAGAGTATATTGTAGAGCTGAACTTTGAGTTACTGTGCAATTTTTTTTTTCATGCTGTCATTTGTAATATGTTTTGTGAGAATCCTTGGGATTAACGTTTTGGTTGCAAAAGAAAAAAAGAAAAGAAAAGAATCCGCCTGCCAATGCAGGGGACACAGGTTCAAGCCCTGGTCCGGGAAGATCCCAGGTGCCGCAGATCAACTAAGCCCGTGGGCCACAACTACTGAGCCTGCACTCTAGATCCTGGGAGCCAGAACTACTGAGCCCCCGTGCCACAACTACAGAAGCCCACACGCAACGAAGACCCAACGCAGCAAGAAAAAAAAGACGATACTGGCCAGGTGATCAAGGGTAAAATCGTTTGTCATAAGTCCCGTTGATGGTGTGTATCCTTGATGTGACCTGAGGAGAATGGCATTTTTATCTCTGTCTGGGTCTTCCGCCCCAAACCCCATAACTCCAGACCAACCATAAGAAAACATCAGAAAACAAACAGACTAACAAATTGAGGGACAAAACACCTGACCAGTCCTCCTCAAAACTTTCAAGGTATCAAAACCCAGCGACGTCTGAGAAATGTCACAGCCCAGAGGAGACTGGGACAGAAAAAGGATGTTAGGGGAACACTAGGGAAATTCTAATAAAGTGTGGACTTTAGTTAATAACAATGTATCCATCTGGGTTCCTTAGTTGGATAAACATGTCACACTAAGGTACTAATGAGTTGGAAATAGGGGTACTGGGTCAGGGTCCACGGCACTCTGTACACTCTGTACAGATCTTTGCAACTTTTTTGTAACTCTAAGCTCTTGTAAAATTAAGCGAGTACTGAACAGAGCTAAGAATGTTATTTCCCTGATTTGAACATGCCTGAGTTTCTTTTCATGGTCACATTTTTGCTATTTGGATGTGTCTTGGAATCAGTAGCAAAGGAGAGTTGCCAGCCCCTGGGAAGATGTGGGTGGTTCGCAGGTGGCTTGCTCTGGAGCTGAAGACCACGGTGGGAAGTCTGCAGCCTCGGGCTGCACTTAGAAACATGGGAGGGGATGGGCCAGCTCAGTTAGGGATGGAACCTATAAATAAAACTTTTTTCTTTTCCGTTATGGCTTATCACAGGATACTGAATATAGTTCCCTGTGCTAGACAGTAGGACGTTGTAGTTTATCCATCCTATATTTAATAGTTTGCATCTGCTAACCCCAAACTCCCAATCCAACCCTCCCTCACTGTTTCTCCCCCTTGGCAACCACAAGTCTGTTCTCTATGTCTGTGAGTCTGTTTTTGTTTTGTAGACGCGTTCATTTGTGTCGTATTTTAGATTTCACATATAAGTGAGATCATATGATATTTGTCTTTCTCTTCTGACTTACTTCACTTAGTATGATAATCTCTAGGTCCATCCACGTTGCTGCAAATAGCATTATTTCATTCTTTTTATGGCTGAATAATATTCCATTGTATATATGTACCACATCTTCTTTATCCATTCATCCATCAGTGGACATTTAGGTAGCTTCCATGTCTTGGCTACTGTAAATAGTGCTGCAATGAACGTTGGGGTGCATGTATCTTTCTTTCTTTCTTCTTTCCTTCTTCCTTTCTTCCTTTCTTTCTTTCTCTCTCTCTCTTTCTCTTTCTTTCTTTCTTTCTTTCTCTCTCTTTCTTTCTTTCTTTCTTTCTTTTTTCTTTCTTCTTTTATTGTCACACGGCATGTGAGATCTTAGTTCCCTGACCAGAGATGGAACCCACGCCCCCTGCACTGGAAGCATGGATTCTTAACCACTGGACCACCAGGGAAATGCCAGGGGTGTATGTATAGTTTTGAATTAGAGTTTTCTCCGGATCTATGCCCGGGAGTGGAATTGTGGGACCCTATGGCAGCTGTATCTGTTCCTGCACGCCTCACATCAACCACCTGCACTCCAATCCTTGCTCTCAACGTCATCTTCGGGGAACCCAACCTGCGACAGGGACCTTGACAAGAAGAAATGGCTCAGGGAAAAGCTACCTGCACGGGGAGGAGATAGAGACCATCGCCCCTGGGGTGCGGAGGGGAGAGTGGGTGCAGAGGTTTGTCATTTCACCCCCGATACTCATCTCAGCCCTCGTGGCTGCCCCACTCTAGGTCACCTCGGGATACAGAGGTGAGCCGGTTAGAGTCCCTGCCTGTGCAGGAATCGGGGCACCAGCGGGTCTGAATAATACTAGTGCAGGGTCTCCCCCGTGGCACTGGGGTTATTCGGGGCGGGTCATCCTCTGCTGAGGGCCCCTCCTGGGCACTGTGTGGGGTTTAGCAGCATCCCTGGCCTCACCCATTTGATTCCAGGGGCCCTCCCTCCCAGTTGTGACAACCACAGATTTTCCCCACACATCACGGAAGAACTGGGTGAGGCGGGGGCAGGATGGCTCTGGGCGAGGACAGCTGTGTTGAAGCAACCAGCCTGGCCCAGGGCAAGGTCTGCCCCAATCCCGTCAGCGCCTGCATTTAGAACTGCCCCTTTCCTCTCCCACCTCCCCTGCCCTGCAGTGGTCTCCGAGACATCATCCCCATGTAATAAATCACACCTTCTCAGTTTACTGTTTGCTGCCCTCGCTAGAACGTGAGCTCTTTGAGGACAGGGATGCTGTTATGTCCCCAGCACCTAGAAGAGTGTCTGCTGTGTAGTAGATGCTTCATAAATACTTGCTGAATAAAGGAGTTGAATAAAGGGATGAGTGGATGAATGAATGAAGGTTACAATGGAAGGAGGGGGGAGATTCCCTTTCTGGCTCTCGGGGGTTGGGAGATCAAGTGAAAGATCTGTCCTAAATAGGCTGACCAGCCTTCTGGGGTTCCCCGGGACTGAGAGTTTCCCCAGAGTTCCAGCGCTCAAACCTGAGCGGTCCTGGGCAAACTGGGGGCGGGTGTTGGTCACCCTATCTAAACACAGTAACAATTCCAGCTGCAATAGCAATGGCCAATGACCTCTACGGTCTTATTGACCATGCACAGTTCTCTACCTGGCGGGGAAGGGTGGGCCGGGATTGGAATTCTGGTGATCCAGGGCGGGTGAGGGCACACCCCGGGCTTGTGGAGGGGAGTCCAGGAAGGTTCTGGAGGAAGTGACAGTGACACAGGAGGGAGGGAGGAGTCTAAGGAAGAACATCCCACATGACAACCTGTGCCAATGGCCCTGGGCCCAAGGTCACACCTGACCAGGGCTTGCTTTTTTTTTTTTCTAATTTACTTTTCCCCACATGGATATGCAATTGTCCTAATGCCATTTATTGAAAACTCCTTAATTTCCCCACTTTCTATCATATCAAGTTCTCATATATCTGTTTCTGGACCTTTTTTCTATACCATAGAGCTATACGTCCCATCCTTGCACCACTAGGGCTGTTTCATCACTATAACTTTATTTATTCATTTTGTTTTGGCCGTGCTGTGTGGCATGTGGGATCTTATGTCCCTGACCAGGGATCGAACCCGCGTCCCCTGCAGTGGAAGCTCGGAGTCTTAATCACTGGACCTCCAGGGAAGTCCCCAGGGCTTGCTTTGACATCCATGGAATGGTGGCAGGTGGGCACGGGGAGCAGCTGTCTGTGAGCCATCCTGTGTAGAAATGCAGGGTGGAGGGGAGGACAGATGGAGCTGGAGGGGAAGAAGCGGAGGAGGGAGGGAGGAAGGGAGGGAGGCCGGGCGAGAGACAGACAGAGAGTTTCCGGAGACAATAGCTCTGGCCGTGTCCTAGGGCATGAAAGCTGAAAATAGCTCCTAGTGCCGGGAGCCTTGGAGCCGGAGGCTGGGAGCCAGGGTGACTGGCTCTCCTCCCTGGTGTGCGTGTGTTGCGGGGGGGTGGGTGGCTCTGGGCTTCTCAGGCTGGGAATGGGGTGCACAGAGCAGGAACGGAGCAGGGACCCTTCTCTCTGGAACCTCGTGGGCCATCCTCAGCTCACAAAGCTGAGCCACTCCTTGCCCTACGAGTGGGGGGCTTATCCTCCCTGTCCCCTGGATCATACCCCCTCACACACAACTTCCCCGTGTGTGTTCCCAGCAACCAAGAGAATCTGTTTTTAAAAGATTTGGGGGAGGGGGGTAACCATACAAACAAGAGCAGAATGGATACTTTTTCAGGATATGAATGGCTCTGTGTAAGCCCACCCCCAGGGTAACCACAGTCCTGACCTCTAACACTCTTGACGAGTCAGCCTTGGTCTGGGCTTGCGGACCCACGGAAGCTTCCTCATTCCCTCCTTCAGATCCCGACTCTCCCTCGGCGTCTTTGTGAGAAGCACCCGGGGAAGTGGGACTGCTAGGCTGTACTGCTGCTAGAACTCCACCTGGGCTCCACCAGGCTCCAGCCCCCCGCCCTGTCCACCTAACTGACCCTGAGGCACCTCAACTGGTAGGAGCAGCATCACCTTCCCTCCTGGGACTCGTGATACTTAAGGGAGACACCGAAAGACAAGCCTTTGGCTCCCTGGCTGGCAAAGAGCAGGTACTCAATTGTCATAAGTGTCCGTATCAGTGAGGGTTCTCCAGACAAACAGAATCCATATGGGGTGTGTGTGTATATACACACACACGTACATATGTACAAGCATACAAAAATATACAGCTGTGTACATATGCAGTATGCGTACACACATATACACATATAGTATATACAATACACACATACATATATACACACATATAAAATGCAGTTTGTATATATACAGTATGTATACACACATATACACACAATATAGACAATACACACATACATATACACTATACATACACACATATAAAATGCATAGTTGGTATGTATACAGTATGTACACATACGTATAACATATGCAATATACACACCTAGGTACATATATAGCATACGTATATACACACATACAAAGATATTTAGGTGTGCATATAGACAGTATACATACATACACATATAATATATGCAATACATACACGTACATACATATAGACACACATATACACCTACATATAAAAGCATATAGCATAAAAATATATATGTACTGTATATAGAAATTCATCGTATATATACATACATATATCATATATATAAGATATATACACATACATATATACAATGTGTACACACACACCCCTATATGTAAATATGCGCATGTACATACACATATAAATTCATACGCAAGTGTGTATATAATAGTATATTCATATATACATATAATACCTAGAAACATATTGGGGGGGAGGTGTCACGGTACGTCAAGGGCGGGAGTCGAACCCGCCACCCCAGGCCCCGAGGGGTCTCCCCGGGTCTCCACTTCGGGCCGGTGGGTGTGGCCGGGGGGGGGCAGCTGAAGACGTGCGTGCGTGCTTGCGTGCGTACGTGCGTGCGTGCGTACGTGCGTACGTGCGTGCGTGGGGGCGGGTCCACGGGGCGGGAGGCGCTCGCTGCGAGTGAGTGGTTCAGCCGGGCCCCGGCTCATTGTGCTTGCCTCACGCCGGCCCCAGTTGGCAGCAGCGCTGGAGGCCCCGGGCCTGTGACCACAAAGAGGGAGCCGGGGGCCGGACGGGAGCAGGCCGGCGGCGGCGGCGGCGGCGGCGGCGCCGGCTGAGGCCCAGGCCAGGCTCCCTCCCCTCAGCCTCCCGCCCGCCCGCCTGTCCCGCCCCCGCCGGCGGCGCCCCGCCCCTCCCCCAACCGCCAGACTAGCCTGGTGCGGGGGCCGCGCGCGAAAACGTGGGGGAGAAGCTGAGGCTGGAGTCGCCCGTGGTGGCCGAGCCCGCCGTCTACCCATGGCTGCTGCTGGTCTACGTGAGTGCCGCCCGTCCCCTCTTCCCGGACCTCCACCTCTCTTCCCCCACGGCGCGCGCTGAGCCCACCGAGTAACGGAGCGACTCAAGTCGCCAGACCCTCTTTGGAGCCCCCCTTCCCGCCCTGCCTGGTTCTCCGCGGCTGTTTGCAGCCCCCGCGCGCAGGGTGGGCAGAGGGGAGCCGGGGCCGGCCGGGGGCACAGACTCGGCAGCGGGGACCCCGCGCTTCCGAGGGGCGCCCGAGCCGGTCTGCCGTTGGCCCTGTAGGGCTGGGGACCCAGGTCCGCCCCCTCCCCCCGGCCTGGACTGCCGGCGGGCTTGCCCTTCCGTACTTTATGATCTGACACGTCGGGTTTCTTTTTCCTGGCCAGCTTTACCATTACCTGACCAGCTTTCCCAGCATCCCCTGATAATGTGTTAGATATTCAAGTTTTAGGGCCCGGTCCCAGCCCTATGGAATCAGCAACTCTGGTGGGGCTCAGTGATCTCTGTTACAACAGGCCCTCCAGATGATTTTTATTCACCTTAAAGTTTGAAAATATCTGCATTGTCAGCTGGCCGAAGCGTCCACCAGCAGGTGAAGGGGAGTGGCGCCTGGAAAAGATAGGGACTAGCCAAGGTAAGTACAGTAGCATTTGCCATGGTAGTAATGGAGAATGCCTTTTCTCCACTGGTTGGCACAGACTAGTATCTGGGAGCAGTGGCAGGGTTATTTAGGATGCTTTACATTGCAGTGTAGAGTGACCGCTGTCCTGGTTTGCCAGGGACTTCCCCTGTGTGAGCACTTAAAATCTCATCCTGGCAAACCCCTTAGCCTTGGGTTTGATAAACTTAGGGAATAACATGAAATTTAGGGGAAACATGATCTAGGTTTTGGGCAAGTCACAAGTGCTAATTAAAGCTAAGCAAGTATGGACAACATCTAGCCTTCTTTACCCCTTTGCGGGGAGGTAAATCTTGATTGGGTGAGAGGACTTATTGTTAAGAGATCTTTGTAGAAACATCCCCTTCTGCTTAGTCCGCTGGTTCTCCGTTCTGGCTAGACATTGGCATCGTCTGAGGAGAGTTAAAATGATTGTATTGGTCTAGCATGACCAACCGTCGGTGTGAGGGTTTTTAAAAAGTGCTTCAGAGGATTCTAATGTGCAGCCAAATTTAGGTGCCACTGCTTAAGCTTTTGAACCGCTGCTATGTATTTTCACCTCATCTTGCTGTGAGAATATCCAACTGTAGTTGAGGTTTGTTGTTTTTCTTTTTCTTTTTTTAACTGTCTTATTATAAGATTTACTGTCTTAAATAAGATTGAATGGACAGAAAATCCTGCTAGTCCATTTGGTATAGCTGGATACCCGGAGTAATATCGTTAAGATATGTACCATTTAAGTATTGTGACTGGCCTTTTAAAAATTAACATATGCATTAAATTAGTATTGATAGTATAGATCTCTTTCGAAGTTGTCATGTTGGGGAGCTATACCTCTAATCTGCTGCCATTGCTAAATATCTGGACACCTCTTATTAGGAATTGCTTTTAAAAATCTTTAGGGATTAAAACCAAGATTGTTGTATTATTTGTACTGGGACCACAAAAACCTCACAGAGTTCCCCCGCTGTACCTTCTACCCCCATCTCTAACCCTTGGCAACTTCTAATCTGTTCTCCATCTCCACAGTTTTGTTATTTTAAGAATAATATGTAAACATAATCATGAATTACTTAATCTTCGGAGATTGGCTTTTAAAAACTTTTCCCTCGGCATCATTCCCTTGAAGTTCATTTCAATTTTTGCATATATTAATAATTTGTTCCTTGTTGTTGCTCGGTAGTATTCTATCATAAGATTTTATCACAATCTGTTTCAACATTCACCCATTGAAAGACATTTGGGGAGTTGCCAGTTTGTGGCTATTAGAAATAAAACTGCTATGAACATTTATGTGTAAGTTTCTGTGGGAACTTCATTAAGTTTTTGTTTCTTTTGGATAAATGCTCAAGAGTACAATTACTGCATTGTAGGGTGAATCTACTTTTAGGATTAAAAGAGACTGTCAAGCTGTTTCTCAGAGTGGCTAAACCATTTTATTTTCCCACCAGTGATGTGATATAATTTTTCTACGTACTCGCTAGCATTTGATGTTGTCACTATACTTTAATTTTAGTTATTCTCTGATATCTCATTATGGTCTTAATTTGCATTTCCCTGATGGCTAACGATGTTGAACATCTTTTCATGTGCTTCTTTGCCATGTGTATATTCTCTTCCATGAAATGTCTGTTCCTGTCTTCTGCCTATTCTCTAGTTGGATTTTTTTAAGTTGTTTGGAGAGTTCTTTGTATATTATAGATACAAGTCATTTGTCTCCTATGGGATTTTCAAATATGTTTTCCCACTGTGTAATTTGAGTTTTCATCCACTTAAAAGGATCTTCTATGAAGCATTTTTAACTCATTTTGATGAGATCCAATTGATCAGTTTTTGCTTTTATTGATCATACTTTCGGTGTCAAGTCTAAGAATTATTCACCTAGTTGTAGATGCCAAAGATTTTCTCCTATTTTTTTTTTCTAAAAATGTCCTGCTTTTACATTTAAGATTATGATCCACTTTGATTTAATTTTTGTGTAAGATGTGTAAGGTTTAGGTTAAGGTTCATTGTTTGTTTGTTTGTTTTTGTCGAGGGATGTCCAACTGTTTCAGTACCATTTTTTGAAAAGTCTATTCTTCCTTGATAGCTTTTGCACTGCTGTCAAAACCAAGTTAAATGTATTTGTGTCAGTCTATTGCTGGGTTCTCTGTTCCATTCCATTGATCTATGTATCTACCCTCCATCACTACTGCGAAATCTTGAAATTGGGTAGATTAATTCCTCCCATTTTAATCTTCCTTTACAAATTGTTTTAGCTATTCTTCAGCCTCTTCCTACCATATAAATCTTAGAATAAGCTTGTCTATATCCACAAAAACCTTGAGGGCATTTTAAGAGTAATTGTGTTAAGCCTCTTAACTTGGGGAGAATTGACAGCTTTATTATGTTGTGTTTTCTAATCCATGAACAAGGTATGTCTCCCTCTTTGTTTGGGACTTTTAAAATTTTCTTCATCAGCATTTTGTAATTTTCAGTATAGAGGTCCTATAAATGTCTTATTGGGCTTCTATTTAAGTATTTATTTAGGTCAGTTGTAAATGGCATCACATATTTTTATTTAAGCTTCTACACATTTGTTATTAATATATAATTTGATAAAATTGTGTGGATCTTGTACTCTAAAACATTTACAAACTAATATTATTTCTCAAGCTTTATGTGGATTCCTTGGTATTTTCTCCATTTAGATTATCATCTCATCTTCAGATATAGACAGTTTTAGTTTTCCTTATTCAATATAATAGGATATATTACTATTCAACATTCAGGAGGATATATTCCTTCCTATTCAACATAGTAGGAATAGTTCTTTCATCTTTTAAATAAACTTTTTAAAAATTTAACTTTTAAATTTATCTATTTATTTATTTTTGCTTTATTTTCTTACTAGAACCCCCAGTAATATATTTAATAAAAGTGGTGAGAGCAGATATCGGTGCCTTGTTTCTGATCTTACAGAGAAAGCGTTCAGTCTTTCACAGTTAAATATAATGTCGGTATAGGTTGTTTGTAGATCATCTTTATGAGTTTCTGTATGTTCCTTTTCTATTCCTAGTTTGCTTGGAGTTTCTTTTCTTCTTTTTTTTTAAATCATGAATGGGATTGGATTTTGTCAAATGCTTTCTCTGCATTAATGATTAGGATCACATGACTTTTCCCCCTTAGTCTATTGGATATGGTAGATTACATTGTTTGATTTTCAAATATTTAACCAACTTTGCATAACTGGAATAAATACCACTTGGTCATGGTATATTATTCTTTTTATATATTTCTGGAGTTAATTTGCTAATATTTGGCTGAAGATTTTTACAGCCAATTTCATAAAAAATACTGGCCTGTAGTTTTCTTCTTTCTATACTATCCCAGTCTGGTTTTGGTATCAAGGTAATACTGGCTTCATAAAATTAATTAGGAACTGTTCCCTCTACTTCTGTTTCTTATCAAGTCATGTAAAATTGGTGTTAATTCTTTAAGTCTTGGGTAAAAGTGAAACATCTAAGCCTGAATATTTCTTTTGGGAGTTTTTAAATGAAAAATCAGTGTTTCTCATGGTTACAGGAAAATTGAGATTGTCTCTTTCATCTTGGCTGAGTTTTGGTAGTTTTGGGTGTAGACGCATTGGTCCATTTCATCCACATTTTTGAATTTATAGTGTAGACTTGTTCATAATAACTTGTCCCTTATTAACCTGCAGGATATGTCATGGTATCCTTGGTTGCATTTCTGATATCTGTGATTTGTGCCATCTCTCTTTTTATCTTGATCAGTCTTGCTACATCTTTCTTGATGAGATTGTTTATTTTGAAGAACCAGCCTTTTGTTTCATTGATTTCCTCCCCCCCCCCCATTTTCCTGTTTTCAGTTTCATGGATTTTTGTTTCATCTTTATTATTTCCTTCTTTCTGCTTGTTTAGTGTTTTTTCCTCTTCCGTTTTTACTATTTTAATATAGAAAATTAGACTATTTCTTTGAAATATTTTCTTTCCCAATTTAGTGCTATAAACTTCCCTTTCAGCATTGCTTTCACTTCATTCCACAAATGTTGATCTGTTATATCTCCATTTTCTTTTATTCTATGCATTTAAAAAATTTTCCTTGACTTTTTACCCATGAGTTATTTGGAATTGTGATGTTTAGTTTTCATGTGATTGAAGATTTTCCTGTTGTCTTTCTGTTATTGATTTCTAGTCTGGTTCCATTATGGCTAGAGAATATACTCTCTATGATTTTAATTCTTTTAAATCTGCTAATGTTTTTTTTTTATCACCCAGTGTATGGTATATGAGTGAATGTTCCATGGACACTTGAATATGTATTCTGCTTTTATTGAGTGTGTTCTTTAAATGTCAGTTATATCCTGTTGATTGATGATGTTTTCAGTTCTTCCATACCCTTGCTGATTTTTGTCTCTGGGAGTTCTATAAATTGCTGTGTTGAAGTCTCAAATAATAATTGTGGATTTGAAATTCTCTCCTTTTACCTTTTTCAGTGTTTGCTTCATGTGTTTTGAAGTTCTGTTGTTTGGTGCACACACATTTAGTATCACTAGGTCATCTAGGTGGATTATTCCTGTTATCTTTATGTAATGACCCTCTTTGCCCCTAATAATTTCCTTTGCTCTGAAATCTACTTTATCTGATATTAATATAGCCATTCCTGCTTTTTCTGATGAATGTTCACATGATATACCTTTTTCATCCTTTTACTTTGAACTACCTATATCATGATGTTTAAAGTAAGCTTCTTATAGACAGTATAGAGTTGGATCATGCTTGTGATTTTTTCATCTACTCTTCCAATCTCTGTCTTTGACTTGGTTATTTAGATCATTTACAGTTAATGTAATTATTGCTATGTTAAAGATTAGGTCTACCATTTTATTTTTTGTTTTGTCTTTTACCTTAGTTTCTCAATCCTGTGTTTCTCTTATTTTGCCTTCTTGTGGGTTACTTAAACATTTTTTGGTAAGTCCATTTTAATCTAATTTATTTATAATCATTTGTGTATACTGTTTGTATAGTTTTCTTAGTGGTTGCTTTTGGCCTTACACTATACATATGTAACTTATCATAGCCTACTGGAATCTGTCTTTTATTACTTCAAGTGAAGTTTCAAAATTTTACTTCCATTTAGGTCTCTTAATAGTCCCCAGTTTTAAAGTATGATTTTCTGTAGTATTTCCTTTATATACATTGAGAACCACATCAGATGGTGTCATAATTTTTGTTTGACCATCATAGGGAATTTAAGAAACTCATGAGACTAATGATAGTCTCTTATATTTATCCCACTTGTTTTCACCCATTCCATTGTTCGCCTTTTCTTTCTGAAGTTGCCAGTCTTCTGTTATTGTTTTTTATGTTTTCATAACAGTAGGTGATATCTGGGCTTTCCAGTGCCATTGGATATGAGTTTCAGGAAACACTGAGCCTGGCTCACTTAATGCTACTGAGTTGGAGGGTTTGTATACGTTGGGCCTGTTGGCACAGCAGATGCTAGCAGATTAGACTAATGCTGATGGGACTAGTGCCACAGGAGGATGCATTCCCATTCAGGCTATGCTGCTGCTACAGTAGATCAAATCCCCCTCTACCCCAAGTGTGGGGCAGTGACCTGCTGCTGTCACTGCTTCTTTATTAGGCTGCTTTCGCCTCAGGTGTGTGGTGGGATCCCTTGGAAGCTGCTGCTGCTGTGAATCACAGGGTTAAATTCATTTTAGAAATACTTAAATATAAATATATAGCCTGGCTCTTGTAGGACCTCTGTATTTGTTTTTTATTGCTTTCATACGAATTACCGCAAATTGAGTGACTCAAAACATCGTAAATTTATTACCTTACAAGTCTGACATTGGTCTCAGTTGAGTAAAGTAAAAGTGTTGGCAGGATCGACAGATGAATGGATAAAGCTGTGGCACATATATACAATGGACTATTACTCAGCCATAAAAAGAAATGAAATTGAGTTATTTGTAGTGAGGTGGATTGACCTAGAGACTGTCATACAGAGTGAAGTAAGTCAGAAAGAGAAAAACAAATACCGTATGCTAACACATATATATGGAATCTAAAAAAAAAGAAAAAAATGGTTATGAAGAACCTAGGGGCAGGACAGGAATAAAGACTCAGCCATAGAGAATGGACTTGAGGACACAGGGAGGGGGAAGGGTAATCTGGGATGAAGTGAGAGAGTGGCATGGACATATATACACTACCAAATGTAAACTAGATAGCTATTGGGAAGCAGCCACAAAGCACAGGGAGTGGAATCCTGCAGTGTTTGCTGATGGTCATTTGACTGGTGTGAGCTGAAACCTTTTTGACGTTGAATTTGCATGTGGCTAATAATTCCTTATACTGAGCTTTAGGCATGTCCTTTTTTTTCTTTTCCTTTTTTTTAAAGAGTGACTACAACTTCCCTCTTCATATTGACGTCTTGAAAAATTTGTCATGTGTTGAATTTCCTTGCCTATTCCCTACCCCAGGGCATTTTTGAGGGCAGGCGTCATTTACAGCCCAGCAGTCCTTGTGACTATTAAGCTACCATTAGCACTGGGTTTAAAGCTGCTGTTGTGGGAAAGAGCCACAAGGTGGCAGCATTATTTCGTTCTCAACTCTTGTTACTAGGGCAACAGAGTCTTCCTGGAGGTAGCGTTCCAAGGTTGTAAATTAGAGTGGAATGTGCTGGGACAAGCCCCCAGAAGTTTATGTCTCCTTACTTATGTTTGCTTTTTAAATTTAATTTCTATTTCTTATCGGAGTAAATTTGATTAGAGTGTTGTGATTGTTTGGCTGTACAGAATCTGCTCAATGATTCATGCATATGTCTGTTCATCTTCGGATCCTGTTACCATGTATGTTATTACAGAATGTTGAGTAGACCTCCCTTGGTATTTGGTAGGTGTTTTGTCATTATATATTTTCTATGTATTAGTGATTATATAATTCATATAGTTTATATGTTATATGTTTATATACATTTAACATACATTAATCTCTGTATGTTAGCCCCTTAGTCCTAAATTATCCATCCTCCCACCTTTCATTTTGGTTAACCATTAGTTTGTTTTATAAGTCTGTGAGTGTCTTTTTCTGTGGAAATATGTTCATTGGTAACAATCTTAGGATAACATGTATAAATGATATCATAGGATATTTGTCATTCCCTTTTGACTGACTTAACCTAATATGATTATTTCTAGGCTCATCTGTAGTCCTGTAAACGGCATTGTTCATTTTTTTCCCGAGGCTACTATTCCATTCGGTACGTATACCACTTCTTCTTTGTCCATTTATCTGTTGATGGGCATTTTGTTTGCTTCCATGTCTTGCCTATTGTAAATACTGCTGCAATACACGATTTTCCATCCCGTGTCTTTTGGATTCTGGCTTTCACAGGTGACAGGCCCAATAGTGGGCCTTCCAGATCATATGGTGACTCACTTTTTACCTTTAAACACACTGCCATTCTGTTCCTATTATTGGCTGTTACCACTTTACATCCCACTTAGACCGAGAGGTTATGCTGTTCTCCACAACTTCTTCAACATCTATTGTTTGTTGACTTTTTGCTGATGGTCATTCTGACTGGTGTGAGGTGATACCTTTGTGTAGATTGGGTTTCCATGCGTCTGACAATTCCTGATGTTTTGCGTTTATCAATGTCCTTTTCATTTTTTTTTAAAGATTGAGCTAAACTTACAACTTCTAATTGCCTTCTTGAAAAATTTGCCGCGTTTGGATTTTTTGGCCATTCCCTGCCCCAGGATATTTTTTGAGGGCATGAGTCATTTACAGCCCTGCAGTCCTTGTGAATATTAGTGACCATTAGCAGTAGATTTGAGCTGCTGTTTGAGGAAACGGCCTTAGGGTGGGAAGACTTCTACGTTGCCAACTCTGCTTGCTAGGGAAACAGAACCTTGCTGCAAGTTGTGCTTTTAGGTTGCAGATTAGAGTGGAATGTGCCAGGACAAACCCCCATAAGTTTTAGCCTCCTTAATTCTTGTCTGTGTCTTTAAGTTGTAGTTTTTATCAGAGCAAACTTGATTGAAAAATGTCTTTTTTTCTAGGTGTACAGAATCTTGTTCATTTACACATATACATATATCTATTGATCTTTGGGTTCTTTTCCATGTAGGTTATTACAGAGTGTTGAGTAGACCACTCTTGGTATTCCATAGGTCTTTGGGGATTATATATTTTATACGTATTAGTATATGTGTGTTAACCCCAATATCCTAATTTATCCATTCCTCACACCTTTTCTTTGGCTTAACCATAAGTTTGTCTTCTCAATCTGAGATTGCCTTTCTCTGTGGAAATATGTTCATTTTTATGAATTTTCAGATAACATAAGTGATATCAAAAGGCATTTGTCTTTCGCATTCTGATTTACTTCACGTTGTGTGATTATCTCTAGGCTCATGTGTGGTGCTGCATATGCCATTCTTTTATTTTTTTTCGTGACTTATATTCCATTCTGTCTATATACCACTTCTTCTTTGTCCATTCATCTGTTTATGGACCTTTTTTTTGCTTCCATATCTTGGCTATTTCAATATTGCTGCAGTGCACATTTGCCTGCCTCTGTCTTTCCGATTCTGGTGGCCTTAGGTTATAGGCCCAAAAGGTGCCCTGCCGCATCATATGGTAGCTGAATTTTTACCTTTTAAAGCAGCTCCATTCAGTTTGTGTTAGTGCTGTTACCACTTTATATCCCACCAGCAGCTAGAAGGTACACAGTTCTCTACAAGCCCTTCAGCATTTATAGTTTGTAGACTTTTTGCTGATGGTCATTTGACTGGTGTGAGCTGAAACCTTTTTGGACGTTGGATTTGCATATGGCTAAGAATTCCTTATAGTGAACTTTAGGCATGTCCTTTTTTTTCTTTTCCTTTTTTTTTTAAAGAGTGACTACACCTTCCCTCTTCATATTGAGTTCTTGAAAAATTTGTCATGTGTTGAATTTCCTTGCCTATGCCCTACCCCAGGGCATTTTTTGAGGGCAGGCGTCATTTACAGTTTTTTTTTAAATTTAATTTATTTTATTTTTTATTTTATTTTATTTTTGGCTGTGTTGGGTCTTCATTGCTGCGCACTGGCTTCCTCTAGTTGCGGTGAGCGGGGGCTACTCTTTGTTACAGTGCGCAGGCCTCTCATTGTGGTGGCTTCTCTTATTGTGGAGCACGGGCTCTAGGGTGCGCGGGCTTCAGTAGTTGTGGCACGCGGGCTCAGTAGTTGTGGCTCGCGGGCTCTAGAGCGCAGTCTCAGTAGTTGTGGCGCACAGGCTTAGTTGCTCCGCGGCATGTGGGATCTTCCGGGACCAGGGCTCGAACCCGTGTCCCCTGCGTTGGCAGGCGGATTCATAACCACTGTGCCACCAGGGAAGGCCAAGAAGGTGTTTTTTAACGTGTAATTTGAGCAAGTGGTTCCGTGTTATTAACATGCCCGGGGCGGGGTGGGGGGTCGGTGTGACAGGCCTGCCCTCCTCTGCAGGTCTAGTTCCAGTCTCTGAAAGGCATTGAGGATTCTGTTTGAGGATTCTGTCTTCCTTTGTGTTTTCTGCTCCCCACGCTCCCTCCTGTAACCCCTTTCTGCCATCCCCACTCCCCCCACCCCCCCAGTCACACGTTGCAAACCCCAGACCCGTTTTTTCCGTTGTGATTAAACCGTCACCTGAAGCCGCCTCCAGGAGCCTCTGATCTGAACCCCCTAGTGGCATTAACGTGGCCCTCGTGCTATTAACTTCAGCCTCACAGACTTTCCCCGCTGAGAACAGCTTTGCTGGGCACTGAGGGTCTGTGACTTTTATCTCAGGCCGTTAAAAAACTGAAACATGGTTTAGATAAATAAATAACTCCTCCTTCCCTTCCTCCTGGCTCTGAGCTTGGAGCTGGTGAGCTGTCTGGGGAGAAGGTCACGGGATGGGGGCTGGGGGATGGGGAGAGAGGACAAGGTAACCGTGCCTGACACGGATCTGTAACTACACGTGGACAGAGCTCTATACTGAACGTGTCTGGTCCCTCCTTTGCTCCGAGGCGTTCCCGTTTTCTGGTTGGTGTGAGGGGTGGGGCAGAGTGGAAGGTGGACCAAGGTTGCAGTAGCTTTGTCTGACTCTAGGTCTGTGACATCCCCCTTCAAGCACATCCCTCTTCCCCACTGTCTCCCCATCTCTTCCCTCCGCCCCTTTCCGTGACTGTCTCCCTGTGTTTCCACCTTGTTGCTTTTCTGTGGTCCCTCTGTTTCTCTTTCACCCTCTACCTGTCTCTGCCTTTTGTCTCCTTCCGAACCTTCCAGCATCCCCTGTGCTGCGGTTGGCGCATGGTTTGGGGGATCGCCCTCCAACGTGGGCTGCAGGCGACTTGTCAGACTGCTTTGTGAAACCAAAAAATGTAGAAATCTTTCATTTCCTTGGCCTCTGAGGCTTCGCTGGGGTGGCGGGCAATTGGCAGGCCTGTCGGCTACACCCCACACTGGTCGTTGTTTCATATTCTTAGCTATAAAAGTGGGGATACAAATGGTACCTGCTTCATAAGGCCGTAGTGAGGATCCAGCAGGAAGTGGATGCGAAGCCCTGAGCACAGTGATTGATTCTCAGCAGATGCTCAATGAATGAAATCTCTTAAATGAAATCGTTTATTATAAAAATGTTTAGTCCGGGGTAAAAGTGGACCAGAACAATGAGCCCCCATGCATATACATCAGCCAGATTCGGTATGTTTCAACATTTTGTGTACCTGCTTTGTCCATCCCCTCTTCTTGTGGTTGCCGGAATATTTTAAAGCAATTAGCAAACCCCTCGTAGCATTTCAGCCCTATGTGCGTCTCTAAAAAATCTGAATGTTTTCTCATACAACCTTAAGACCTTTATGCCAACCAATGAAAATGATGATTCTTACTTTAATACTGAGTCCATATTCAGGTTTTTCTGATTAACTTTAAAATGTCCTTTTACTCTTGTGTTTTTTGAATCAGGATCCAAATATTGTTCTTGTATTGTAATTGGTAATAACATCCCATTAATCCAGAACAGCCCCCCACCCCACCCCCACCCCCACCCCCAGGTAATTGACGTATTGAAGAAACTGGGCCGGCTGTAGAGTGTTCCACATTCTGGATTTCTCTGTTTGCTTTTTCGTGGTGTCATTTAAATTGCACTTCTGCTTCCTAAATTTCCTATGAGCTGAAAGCCAGCTCCAACAGCTGGATTAGCGTGTTAGGTTCGGACTTTGTAGCAAGAGGCACATGACACGTAGGGGCCGCTCTGCCGTCCGTCACTTCTCTAAAGTGGGCTCAGGTGCGCTCAGCTCTCCGGCTCCTCACTCAGCTGTCATCTGCCATTCGTTTCATTTTCACTGACGATCTCTGCATAAATCGATTATTTTATTAGGAAGTTAGGAAGCGGTGAGTTTGCTAATCATGCCATTCCTTCCACGTTGACTGCTTTTTACTCATCCACTTGCGCTATATATTTGCCTGTAAAGACAGTCAGGTGCGGTTGGCAGATTTCTGCGACGTCTCCCGTGACTTTTAAAAGCCTCCAGGGGTTACTCCCAGGGGTAACCCGCTGAAAGAGATTTTGCAGATATAATTAAGGTTGTGTTCTGGGTGGGTTGAATTTGCTCACACCAGCCCTTTAAAAGCAGAGAATGTCCTCAGGCCGGCAGCAGAAGTCAGAGAGATTGAAGCAGGAGAAAGGTGGGACGCACCCTTGGCAACTTTGCAGGTGGAGGGGGCCCCATGAGAAGGATTGTGAGTGTGTCGAGGAGCTGAGGGTGACCCCTCCTCCTTGGCAGGCAGCAAGGGAACGGGGACCTCAGTCCTACAGCCCTCGGAACTGCATTCTGCCAACAGCATGAATGAGTTTGGGAGCAGATTCCTCCCTGGAGCCTCTAGATAAGAACCCAGGTTGCCAGCACCTTGATTCTGGCTTTGTGAGCCCCTAGGCAGAAAACCCAGCAGAGCCAGCCAGGACTTCTGACCTCCAGAACTGGGAGGTATTTATTAGTGGTGTTTTTAAGTCACTGAGTTTGTGGATATTTGTTACACAGCAATAGAAGACTAATAGAGCAGGATCAATGCTTAACTTCTTTGTTTTTAATTGCCGGTTTCCAGAATAAAAAAGGTTAAGTAAATGACAGCTGCCTTTATCTTCCTCATCCTTACATAGAAACCATACGTCTTAACGGACATCAATGAAGTGGATTCCTAATTTGCTGTCAGTAAAACTTACTCATTTAGAGATTGACAAGTGTCCTGGGTTTGGCTCATTGAAAGAATGGTTTTAAAGGGATACTGGTTATCAAATAGACAGTAAAATCAATTTGTCGGTTAAAATCAATTTGTATGGTTAAGATGTTTTGCTACCATTTTCTTCTGTGATATACTGAAATAATTTCATCATATGCAAGTGGGGCACATAACATTTGATAAATTCCATCTGTCTGTTGACAATCTACTCACTTCTCTGACTGCATACCCTCTCCTGTTAGAGAAGGATGTTTCCGATTATAAGGAGACTCCAAAATAGATGCTTAATTCATAAAGTATGCAAATGTTACTCTCATATATAAAGAACATCATGGTTAAAGTACTATGACGTCACATCATTATTGCCATGGAAGACATTTCATTTTCTCACACTGACTTCAGAGCTTAATCCAGAGTCTGAATATTGATCTTTTTGAATTCGTGTGAGAATTGGTGTCTTTGAAACATGGTTTTGGTCAAAACAAAATTTTGCAACTTTTACTCTTTGAAAAACAGCTTTATCGAGGCATGATATTACATGTTATAAAATTCACTCACTATGAGTGTAAATTTGATGAGTTTTAGTAAACTCTGAGTTGTGCAGCCAGCACCACAGTCTAATTTTAAAACATTTCCATGTGTCAAAGAGACCCCCTGTGCCCACTTGTAGTCACTTCCTGCTCCCATCCCCAGGCAACCAATAATCTGCTTTCTGTCTCTATAGTAATTTTCCTTTTCTGAACATTTCATATGAGTGGAATCTTACAGGTTGTAGACTGTTTGTCTTTTGCACATGGCTTCTTTCATTTAACACCAGGTTTTGGAGGTTGATCCACGTTGTGTGTTCCGGTCTCTCGTTCCCTTTTGTTGCTGAATAATATTCCATTACGTGGATAGACCACATTTTGTTTATCCCTTCGCCAGTTGATGGACATTTGAATTATTCCCACTTTTGGTCTATTACAAACGATGCTGCTGTGTTCACATTCACGTACAAGTGTGGATGTATGTTTTCATTTCTCCTGGGTATGTAACTAGGAGTGGAATTGCTGGGCTGTATGGTGAATTCATGTTTAACTTTCTAAGGAATCACTAGTTGCTTTCTAAATTATACTACATTTACATTCTCACCATCATTTTATGAGAGTTCCGGGTTTGCCATAGCCTCATCAACACTTGCTGTTGTCTTTGATTCTAGCCTTCCTAGTGGGTGTGAAGTGGTGCTTCATTGGGGTCTTGATTTGCATTTCCCTAACAGTTAGTGATATTGGACATGTTTGTGGTGATTAGCCATTCTTATATCTTCTTTGGTGAAATATCTATTTAAATCTTATGCCCATTTAAAAAATTGATTGTCTTTATTTATGTTATTTATCATGTGTATAATTCACAAATACTTCCTCCCAGTCAGTGGCTTCTTTTTCATTTTCTTCATAGTGACTTTTGAAGTACAGAAGGTTTTAATTTTGAAGTCCAGTTTACAACTTTTTGGAATGAATTTTAGTGTCTTATCTAAGAACTTTTTGCCTAACTGAATTCCCCAAAGATTTTTTTCTCTTTTTCTTCTAGAAGTGTTTTAGCATTTTAGCTCTTAGGTCTTTGTTTGATTTTTGAGTTGTCATGTATAACGTGAGGTAAGGGTCTAAATTCATCTTTTTTTGCATGTGGCTATCTAGTTGTCTGAAAAATGTTTGTTTTTTTGTTTGAAGATAAAAACGTTTTCTTCCCCCGTTGGATTGTCTTGGCACCTTTGTTGAAAATTGATTGACCATAAACTTAAGGACTTATTTCTGGACTCTTAGTTTTGTTCTGTGGATGTATATGTCTGTCCTTATGCTGGTCCCACAGTGTCTTGATTACTGTAGCTTTATAGTAAGTTTTGAAATCAGGAAATAAAAATCTTCTCACTTTATTCTTTTCTTTCTTTTTTTTTTTCAAACTTGTTTTTGGCTCTTCTGGATCCTTTGCATTTCCATATGAATTTTAGCATCAGTTTTTCAATTTCTGCCCCCCCTCAAAAAAAAGCCTACTCAGATTTTGGTAGGGATTTTGTTGAATGTATAGATTTGGAGACAACTGTCATTTTAACAACATTAAGTCTTCCAATCCATGAATGAAATGTCTCTACAGTTGTTTACGTCGTCCCTAATTTCTCTCAGCAGTGCTTTGTAGTTTTCAGTCTTATGTGTCTTCTTAAATTTATTCACAAATATTTTAATGTTTTTGATGCTATTATGGATGAAATTGTTTCTTTAATTTCATTTTTGGTTGTTCATTGCTAGTACATGGAAATAGAATTGGATTTTGTATGGTGATCTTGTATCCTACAATCTTGCTGAACTAATTTATTAGTTCTAGTAGATTTGTGTATGTGTGTATGTGTGTGAGTTCTTCAGGATTTTCTACATGTAAGATCCTGTCTCTGAATAAAAACAAATGTACTCCTTTCTTTCCAGTCTGGTGCCTTTTCTTTTCGATTTTTCCTTTTCACTTTAATTTCTTAAATATTTATTAACGTTGGTCTCAAACATATTTAGCATGCTTTCAAAGAACATTCGGGTTGAAAGAATGCATAAATTATATTTGGCGTTTGGGGCTAAGGCATAAGAAATATACTTGCCATGGACTTTGAAAAAAAAATGTATGTTTCATTATAAAAAGGATACATTGGAAAGACAAATTGCTATCTTACAAAGTTCTTTTTTTTTAAATTATTATTTATTTATTTATTTATTTATTTATTTTTGGCTGTGTTGGGTCTTCGTTTCTGTGCGAGGGCTTCCTCTAGCTGCGGCAAGTGGGAGCCACTCTTCATCGCGGTGCGTGGGCCTCACTATCGTGGCCTTTCGTTGCGGAGCACGGGCTCCAGACGCGCAGGCTCAGTAGTTGTGGCTCACGGGCCTAGTTGCTCCGCGGCATGCGGGATCTTCCCAGACCAGGGCTCGAACCCGTGTCCCCTGCATTGGCAGGCAGAGTCTCAACCACTGCGCCACCAGGGAAGCCCCAAAGTTCTTTTTAAAAGGATTTTCTAAGCAGGCCTGTAGAAAGAAAGATGGACACAGACATGACATAGAGACCTCTTTTTTTAATTTGGTAATTATATGCAAAATACAGGACCACAGAAGTACTGAAAAAAAAATAAGCGACACAGAGGAAAACATTTTAGGTTTACTTTTTTGTCAGTTTCAAGGAACAAAGTTACCAGCCTATTTTATGATTATAAAATTATTGCTCGAAGTGCTTTGTGCTTCAAAACATGGTAGGTGGCTAAAATCTGCAAATACTTAACCTCTGTGCAACTTCTGACTTGAAGAGCAGAGTTAAATGATAGAACATCGAGCCCTTTTGCTTGTGGTCGTAGAGAGGGAAATCTTAACCTGGGAACCCCCCTTCAGGCTTTGTTTTCTCTTTTGTTTCCACCTTTGTTTGGAAGAGTTTGTTTGTGTCCCTGTGCAGGGCCTTCCCCAGACAAACAGCCTCCCTGATTGACAGTCACAGATGGCCGCCGTCCCACCCTGTCTGACGTGTAAAACTTCCTCCAGCTGAGAGCCACCAGCCCCAAAAGGGAAGAAAACCTGAGGCCCCATTCAACCCTGCATCAATTATCCATGGCTTTGTGGAGACTTCTAGTGAGGGAAAGAGTTAAAGATCCATTTAAACTTTCAAACAGCAGAGGTAAACACTTGGCTAAGCACAGCTGATTGGATTTTCAATTGAAGAGGCCAGGCAGCCACAGGCAACGGGTGGTGAGGAACCCACAGAAATGATGGACACAGATTCTGCACTTTCAACTTGCATCTCTAGACAGAAATGCCGCCTAGAGAGGAAAGACACTGAAGAAGAGGGAAAGGCTGTGAGTCCAAACCCCACTGGTAGGCAGTCCTTTGGGCTGACTCCTTATCTGTGTTGGCTCCCACAAGCCTGGGTATTGGCGCCCCAGGTTGGAGACGCCACCTGCCCTGCCACGCAGCCTCTGCGGCTCTGAAAACTGGGGACATCTGAGAAAATTGTGGCAGCTTTCAAAGAGAGTAAAAAGGCTTAAACCAGTCCTATGAGAAATTTCGTTGTCTTTTTTGTTCGTTTATTTTAAACCAGTTTATTTGGGCCGGTTTTCCTCTTACAAGACATCATTCAGGTTCTAAGATCAGCCATGATTATCTCTTCCCAGAAAAATTCAGAAGAGCTACACTTCTGCTGGAATGGCACAATCCTTTAACATCTGCTAATCACTAGAACTATAGGAACCCTGGCATGTGACCACCAGACCCCTGATCTGCAGGCTGGCAACTCTCTCTCTGATCTTGTAGGTGGTTGCTATTTAATTTTCCCTGAGCTCTTCTGAGCCCGTGGTTGATGGGAATTACTATTGGTTTAAGACAGTGATGGCCACCTGTGTACTAAACACAGCACTAGTATTTTCTATGCTAGTTAAAATAATGTGACCAAGTTTGCCCATCCCCCAAAAAGCAGAGCCTGAATAGGAGGTAGGCACTTCACAACTGCTATTTTCCGTCTGTCACCAGGAAAAGTTAGTGGGGAAATGAGCACGCCTCGGGGTTTTTTTTTTTAATTTTTTTCTTTAAATTTATTTATTTATATTTATTTTTGGCTGTGTTGGGTCTTTGTTTCTACGCGAGGGCTTTTCTCCAGTTGCGGCAAGCGGGGGCCACTCTTCATCGCGGTGCGCCGGCCTCTCACTCTCGCGGCCTCTCTTGTTGCGGAGCACAGGCTCCAGACGCGCAGGCTCAGTAGTTGTGGCTCACGGGCCTAGTTGCTCCGCGGCATGTGGGATCTTCCCAGACCAGGGCTCGAACCCGTGTCCCCTGCATTGGCAGGCAGATTCTCAACCACTGCGCCACCAGGGAAGCCCTGGGTTTTTTTTTAATTGAAGTATAGTTGATAGAATGTTGTGTTAGTTTCAGGTGTACAGCAAAGTGATTCAGCTATACATATATATATTGTTTTTCAGATTCTTTTCCATTATAGGTTATTACAAGATACTGAATGTAGTTCCCTGTGCCATACAGTAGGTCCTTGTGTTTATCTATTTTATATATAATGGTGTGTATCTGTTAATCCCAAACTCCTAATTTATCCCTCCCCACGTTTCTCCTTCGGTAGCCATAAGTTTGTTTTCTATGTCTGTGAGTCTATTTCTGTTTTGTAAATCAGTTCATTTGTATCATTTTTTTAGATTCCATGTATAAGTGATACCATGTAATATTTGTCTTTCTCTGTCTGACTCACTTCACTTAGTATGATCATCTCTAGGTCCGTCCATGTTGCTGCAAATGGCATTATTTCATTCTTTTTTATGGCTGCATAATATACCATTGTGTATATATTGATATATACCACATCATCTTTATCCATTCATCTGTGGACGGACATTTAGGCTGCTTCCATGTCTTGGCTATTGTAAGTAGTGCTGGAGTTTGTTTTTTAAAAAAGCATATAAACTATACAATTCCTAGTTAATATATCATGATACTAAAATCCAGAATTTGGGGGCAGTGCACAGGTCTCTGCTTTATGTGCTTTGTTGAATGAGACATTGAGAATCTAATATATATTAAGTGCTCCACTGGAAATGTCTTATTAAACAAAACAGCACATAGGGGAGACTAGAACAGCGTCAGGCCACAGAGGACTTTCCACCTGCCACCAGCTCACTCTGCAAAAGGATGGATGTGAAACCCACAGACCTCTGGCATGCCAGTATCAGACAGCTGTAAGGAGTGTTTACTACTGCCCAGAAGTCTCCGAAATTCTTGGAAGGGGCTACTGGTGATGTTTCAGAGCCATGAGTTTAGATCCCATGGCAAGTGTGGGGAAACCACTCTTAGCCAAAAGGAAAGTCTAGCCAATCAGCCAACATCTGCAACTGACTCAACTTTGTAGCTGTCTCGTTGCCTGGGTCCACATAATTAAGGGAAAATGCTACATGCTCTAGCAATATTAGCAAAGCTGGGGTCTTAATATATATTCCTAGAGAGTTCTAAGGACCCAGGAAACATCACCTCTACTGGAAAAGTTGACCGTCAGCTTTTTGAACTGACAGTAGAGGGATGATTGGGCGGGGTTAGGACTTTAGGAGCCCCAAACGCCTGAAATTCCAGGTGGCAGTGCACTGTCATTAATATCCCCTGGTTTTAGCTCTTTGGGAGATACCTTTTCTGAGGGTTTTATACATTATTTTTGATTTATTTTAGTATTCCTACTTCTAGTCAAAGTCAAGACCAGGAAATGTAGAGATATGCTATGAGGTGGTTCTCGGGCTTTGTTTGAAATCTACTAAAAATTCCGTCATTCGTTCAGTGACTTTCACTGTGTACCATGCATCCGTGAGTAGTACTGCTATGGGTGCCCCTATGGAGCTGACATTCTTTGTTTAATATATTTATTTAATTATTTATTTGGCTGCGCTGGGTCTTAGTTGTGGCACGTGGGATCTTTTAGTTGCAGCATGTGAACTCTTAGTTGTGGCATGTGGGATCTAGTGCCCTGACCAGGGATCGAACCCGGGCCCCCCTGCACTTAGCCACTGGACCACCAGGGAAGTCCCTGGAGCTAACATTCTACCGGGGGGTTGGGGGGGGGGCGGGAGACAGACCAACGAATACACACTGTCCGCACAGTAGTAAATGTTGTGGAGAATTGTAGAGGCCAGAGGGGGGCAGGGCTTGCCGGTATGTGCGGCAGTTTCAAAAGGGTGTTTGGAGAAGGCACCACTTATAAAGGGACGGTTGAACAGCGTCCTGGGGAGGTGTGAGGGCTGAGCCCCTGTGTACTGGGGGGAAGTGGGTCCAGGCAGAGGGCTCAGCAGGGCAGAGACCCTAAGACTGGAACCACGTGGTGGAGGAAGAGCAAGGTGGCTGCAGCCAAGGGGCTGAGTGCGAGGGACCGCGAGACAGGTGGGGGGTGGTTGGCGAGGCTTTTTAGGCAATCACGAGGATCTCCACTTTTACTGGTCCTGGGATGGGGCACAGGAAAGTTTGAGCACTGGGGCGGCACACCCTGACTCAAGTGCTCATGCAGCATCGTCTCGGTGCTGTGGAAGCAAGAAGCAGGAGATGCTGCAGCGCTCAGCAAGAGATGATCCCGGCTTTGGGACCAGCGGCCAGCAGTGGAGGTGGTGAGAAGTCATCTGAAGATGGGAGGATAGATTTGCAGTGAATTGTGCTGTGGTACAAAAGCGGGTGGGAGGCACAGGGGCTTGCAGGGTACCATGTGCTTGGGTTCAGCTGGGGTCAGAAGGTGAAAGAAAGGCTCAGGCAAGAGCCTGAGGGTGTAGGGCGATGACTGTGTTCATGCATCTCGGAATTAAGGTGACTTACTTGCTTTGCACAGTGGGCCGTCTGCTGAAGAGTATTGTCACACCCGCTCTGTGTTCTGCGTGATGCTTTTAGGTCAGCCTTAGAGTTCAGAGCTTTGTCCCAACTCTGCTCGCTGATGAACAGAGAAGATTCTTGTGATTTGGTGGTTTCCAAGAGAAATCCCAGCAAAGTGTGGATGGAGGTGGGGGCAGAGAGAATTGCTTTAGTCCCTCAAAGAGACTGTTTATAACAGTAGAACACAGTGAGAGCAACTAGGACAGCTTCTTCAAGAAGCACACATATTCTTTCTTCCCTTGTAAGAGGCACTTACTCTCCAAAGAAATCTTTTTTTTTTTTCCTTACTGGAAATATTTCACTGCTTTGATTTTATTTTTTAATTCATTGTCTTCAAAGTTTGCTCTTTCAGAATTCATTTGCTTACCATATAATCTATGACTATTTCAGAAGATTGAAATTAGGTTTGTTTTGTGGCTTCTACTTTTAAACCAAGAAGTGGGTTCAGAATTGGTGATGGAAGAGAACTTGAAATAGGATAGCTTATTGGGAACATTGATTTGGGCCCTTTTCTTCTAGTGTTAACTTTTTAGCTTATCTCTTTCAGAATATGCCTGATTTCCTTCTCGTGAGATACCACATGTCTAAGGATCCAGTTGTTACTTAATTTTTCTTTGTTTACTGATAAATATGCTGTATGCTTTTGTTCTTTTAAAAAGCAATTTTATTGAGGTATAAAACACTCACAATAAAATACATCCAATTTAAGTATAGAGTTTGAGTTTTGACAAAAGTGTGCACCCGCGTACCTGTTACCACGATCCATATATGGACCATTTCCATCACTTTAAAAAGTACACTCTGGGCCCGTTTCTAAATAGCTCATCCCACCCAGCCCCAGGCAAACACTGATCTGCTTCTGCTTCCAGTCACAATAGATTATATTTGCCTTTTCTAGAACATCCTATCAATAGAATCAAATCCTATGCACTCTTGGGTCTGGCCCCTTTGCCTCAGCACCATGTTCTTCCTTGAGGTTCATTATCATGTTGCTTGTGTTGGGATTTTTGTTTCTTTTATTGCTGAATAGTATTCCAATGTATGGACTTATTAACACACTTCACTTTTCATGGACATCGGGTTGTTTCCAGTTCAGGGAAATTATGAGTAAAGCTGCTATGGATATTTTTCATCAAGTCTTGTTGTGAACAAATGCTGTCATTTCTCTTTGGTAAGTGCCTAGGAGAGGCATTGTTGCATCTCCTGTGATAGGTACACACGGTATTTTTTTGTTTTTTGGTCGTACCATGCAGCTTGCGGGATCTTAGTCCCCCGACCAGAGATTGAACCTGTGCCCCTTGCAGTGGAAGCATGGACCCCTAACCACTTACCGCCAGGGAATTCCCAGTACACACACATTATGATTGTTATGTCATCTTGATGAATCTACCACTTTTATCATGATGAGAAGTCTGTCCTGGTAATAATATATTTGTTCTGACGTCTACTTTGTCTAATATTGTTATAATCACTCGAGCTTTCTTGATATTAGTGTTTGCATGGTATGTCTATTCTCTGACCTCTGCCTTGTAATTAGACTATTTAGACCATTTACACTTGAATAATTACCAATTTAGTTGGATTTAAATCTCGTATGTATTATTTGTTTCCTTGTTGCTTTTTTCTTCTCCAGTCTTCTTTTGGATTGAGTATATCCTAGTAAGTTGTCATCACCACTGGCTTATAATAGCTATATAGCTCTTCATTTCATTTATTTTTCTGGTGTTTCCAGGCACCTCGTCTTCCGTGAACTCCTGGTGCCTTTGCCTCGGCAGGACCACCATGGTCTGCTTGGGTCCCCCTCCCAGCACCACATTTCAGAAAGTGCCTCCAGGCGAAGAGCTGACGCAGCCTGGGGTCCTCCTAGTTTGCTTCCCTTCTTTCAGGGACTCTAGCCCCTTCTGTGTCTGAAAACAGTTACTTCATATACTTTGTCCAGTTTTCTGGTTGTTATTGTGGGAGCTTAGGTTCGGCTCTGGTTACCATATTATGTTCTGAAGTGTAATTTTATTTTTGAAATAAAGTATTTGGTTCTTGGCAGGAGAATGTGTTAAATATGTGAAATTGGGACTGCCTGTAAAACCCTAGATGCATAACACCATTGTTATGACTTCACAAAGTGATGTAAAGATGGTGATGATCAGTTTCCGGCTTAGGCATAGCAGCACGTGTAAACCTCAGAAGCAGAAGCTTTGAAAAGTTCTGTATCAGTCCCGTTTGAATGATAACAGCCCATAATCGAGCCCTTAGGTGCTCAGTGTTCTACATACAGATCTTTTTTAAAAAAATCATCTTACGTGTGTGTTTTTTAAATTATTTATTTATTTATTTATTTATTTATTTTTGGCTGCGTTGAGTCTTCGTTGCTGTGCACGGGTTTTCTCTAGTTGCGGCGAGCGGGGGCTGCTCTTCGTTGTGGTGTGAGGGCTTCTCACTGTGGTAGCTTCTCTTGTTGCAGAGCACGGGCTGTAGCACGCGGGCTTCAGTAGTTGTGGTGCGTGGGCTTCAGTAGTTGTGGCTCACCGGCTCTAGAGCGCAGGCTCAGTAGTTGTAGTGCACGGGCTTAGTTGCTCCGAGGCATGTGGGATCTTCCCGGACCAGGGCTTAAACCCGTGTCCCCTGCATTGACAGGCGGATTCTTAACCACTGTGCCACCAGGGAAGCCCCTGAGGTTTTAATTTAATTTTAATTCATTTAAATTGAAATAGCCCCATGTGGCTAGTGGCTGCCGTATTAGACAGCAAAACTCCAGGTAGCAAGGGAGCAGGGGTAGAAAGACAGCCCTGTGATGGAGCAGTCAGGGGAGCCTCCCAGCAAAAGACTGACCAGCCTCTTGCCTCACTGTGGCAGGGGAAGCCCCAGGCTGGAAATGGCAAATACTTGGCACAGGCACCACTCCGAACCATTCCTGCGCCCATGGCAGACACTGCTAGTCAATCACCACACACTTTCTTGCTAGTTTAGCCATAGCTCAGGATCCTTCTCAATACAACACTCCAGGCAGTCCCCAACTACAGATCAGTAGATGCTAGCATTTGAGAGAAATATTACTGGTCATCCCTAGGCCAGGAGGCCCATCTGGGAGGTCCAGGATCTCACCAGGCTGTAAGGTGGCTGGCAAGGGACGTGTGGCCAACCTGGGTCAGTGAGGCAACCACAAATATGGAGAGTGGAGAGGCAATGTGCTGGAGGAGCCAAGATTTTTCTATTTCTTCAAGAAACACTCAGAGCATGATTTAGGGAGAGAGGAAGGGGGTGGGGGGAGAGGTGAAGACTTGTCAAAGCCAGCTGATGTGCAAAGCATTTGGAGATTTTTATTGAGCTGGGTGCAATATTGTGATTTATGAAGAAAAATACATATTTGGTCATTCAGACCAAAAATATATATTTGGCCATCTCCCACGTGGCCCAAACCTTAAAATATTTACATTTTCGCCCTTTTTGGAAAAAAAAAATTTGCGGACCCTTATTCTAGAGAGGGTTCTGAATTGCCCACAAAAGTGGACTTGCTGGATTAAAGGAAATATGCATTGAAAATTTCAGCAGATGCTGCCCTTCATACTTGCACTAGCAGTGTATGAGATTGCCTGTTCCCCAGTATCCTCACCAACACAGAGTAATATCAGACTTTTCCATGTGGCCAATTTGATAGGTGAAAATGGTATTTCACTATCGTTTTAATTGTACTTACCTTATTAGCAGTAAGATTTAGTATTAGGCAGTAGGTATAATAAAATATATATTTGGTCTTTGTCCCTCATTCCTGGCACAAAACTTCTAAACCCCGTGGAATTTCCAGATAGGAGTGTCTTTTGATATTCATAACAAAACCCTTTCAACCACACCTGAGTTTGTGTTAATGAGGTGACTTTTGGAAAGCCCCTAAGGAAGGGGCTGGTTGCCAGGGGAACCAACCAGAATTAGAGGATTGGAACTTTCAGTCTCTTCCACCCTCCCCCCCACCCCCTTGAAGGGGAGAGGGGCTTGAGGTTGAATCAGTTAATCCTGTCTACATAACGAAGCTTCAGTGAAATTAAAAGAATGGAGTTTGGGGCTTCCCTGGTGGCGCAGTGGTTGAGAGTCTGCCTGCCAATGCAGGGGACGCGGGCTCGAGCCCTGGTCTGGGAAGATGCCACATGACACGGAGCAAGTGGGCCCGTGAGCCACAACTGCTGAGCCTGCGCGTCTGGAGCCTGTGCTCCGCAACAAGAGAGGCCGCGATGGTGAGAGACCCGCGCATCGCGATGAAGAGTGGCCCCCGCTTGCCACAACTAGAGAAAGCCCTTGCACAGAAACGAAGACCCAACACAACTAAAATAAATAAATAAATAAATAATTTTTAAAAAAAGTTCTTCAAAATTATTAAAAAAAAAAAAAAAAAAGAATGGAGTTTGGAGAGCTTCTGGATTGGTGTACCCAGGGAGGTGCCAGGTGGGACAGCATGGAAGCTTTGCACCCCTTTCCCCATACCTTGCCCTGTGCGTCTCTTCCATATGGCTGTTCCTGAGTTAGATCTTTTTATAATAAACTGGTAATCTAGAAAGGAAAAAAAAATATTATATATATATATATATATTTGGTCATCTCATATATATTTGGCTTTCCAAAAGTCACCTCATTAACATAACAAAAGGCACCTTTTTTAAAAAATTAATTTTATTTGAGCGTAGTTCTGCTGTACAGCAAAGTGAATCAGCTATACATATACATATATCCCCTCTTTTTTGGATTTCCTTCCCATTTAGGTCACCACAGAGCATTGAGTAGAGTTCCCTGTGCTATACAGTAGGTTCTCATTAGCCTGGAAGGGCGACGCTGCACTCTCCCCTCCGTTGCCAGGCAGGCTGTGCTTCTGTTACTGCAGCCCAAGGCCCCGAGAGCCTGCTCTGGTTCCTTAGGGGCCCCTGGGAGGGGTGTTTGTCACAGGTCTCTCCGCAAGCCCAGTTCTCTCGACCGTGACTGTCCTCGATTGCGGCGTCTGCTACACGGCCTGGGTCAAAGAGCCTAAAAGTGCGGGGATTGGGACCCAACCTGGTAGGAAGAACTTGAGTCCCGTGATCCCCCTAAGCCCCTGTAACCCTGCGGTGGGCGTGGGTCCCCCTCAAGTCACGCTGCCTCCCACACCCACAGCTTCCTTCTGTCTTTGGCTGAGTCCCCTCTGGTTCCTCAAATGGCCACCAGGTGGGAGCAGAGACCTGCGGTGAGGCTGGGACTGAGGCCTCCTTGAAGATGGGCTAGGAGGGCTCCAGGCAGGGCTGGGGGCCTCTCTCACTGGGGGTCTGGGCTTGCCGGGTGGCTGGGAGCTGGGTGCGTGCCTGGGGGTGCAGGCCTCTTTTGGGGTGAGTGTGCTGTGACTGCGTGGGGTGTAGATGGGCACACCTGTGTGCAGAGGCCTCTGCAGCTGTTGGGTGCGTGTGCCCTTGAGCATGCCCGTGTGCAAGCATGCAGGGGGTACCTGTGTGTGACTGTGGGGCCTGGGTCTGCAGAATCCTCCCTGTTCCCCTGCAGGCCTGAGAAGGCTGACGATTGGGATAGCCTGGCCCTTGAACTTTATGTTTCCAAAGCGGCAGGTGGCTCCGAGGCTCGGACCTCAGGACCCCCTGCCCGCTGCGTTCCCTTAGGCTGTGTCCAGCCAGTGTGGCGGCTTGTCCTACTTTGCCAGGTTTGGGGTCCTGCTGAGCCTTTTTTATTTATTTATTTATTTTAACATCTTTATTGGAGTATACTTGCTTTACAATGGTGTGTTAGTTTCTGCTGTGTAACAAAGTGAATCAGTTATACATATACGTATGTTCCCATATCTCTTCCCTCTTGCATCTCCCTCCCTCCCACCCTCCCTATCCCACCCCTCTAGGTGGTCACAAAGCACCAAGCTGATCTCCCTGTGCTCTGCGGCTGCTTCCCACTAGCTCTCTATTTGACGTTTGATAGTGTATATATGTCCATGCCACTCTCTCACTTTGTCACATCTTACCCTTCCCCCTCCCCATATCCTCAGGTCCATTCTCTAGTAGGTCTGTGAGCCTTTTGATTTGTGTCAGGATGGGGACTCATTGCTGTTCCTGGGGGCCTCGGGGTAGGAAAGGCCAACAGTGCACTGGGGGTGCTCCTTAGCCCCAGGCTGGGGGTTCGGGGAGGGGGAGGGCCGCCACACCGGAGTTTGTGCCCCTGGTCCTGCCAAGCCACTGGGAGGGTGGATGCTAGCCCACTTGTCACCCGCTTAGCATCCTGGGCTTCCAAGGTCCTCCTCCAGCCAGGCCCGTTTCCCTGCTCCCTTTGGTGCCTTTCTACTGCCCTCACTACCTCCACCGCCCTCTTCCGTTCTCCCTGAAAACCACGCTAAGCAGACATTTGTCAAGGTCACAGTGACCTCCATGCTGCCAAGCCCAGTGGACAATTCTCCGGCCTCCTCTGACTTGACCCTCAGCAGCACTTCAGGGGCTGGTCCTTCCCTCCTCCTGCCATCACTCCCTTCCGCAGCTCAGGAATTCCGCTCTCCTGGTTTTCCTTCTGTCCCGCTGGCCCTCCCTCTCAGCCTCCTTTGCTGGTCCCTGATCTCTCCAAGTCTGGGTGCCCCATCCCTACACCTCTTCTGTCTCCCTCTTTAAACGCCCACTTCCTTGGTGATCTCATCCAAGCTCATGGCTTTCAAATGACTCCCGTTGAGTATAATTTAATTAGTTGGTTTTTTATCATCTGTCTTCTCCCAAAGGAAAGCAAGCTCTACAGGCAGGGCTTTTTTTGTCTTAAGTCAGGTTTATTAAGGTATAATTTACATACAGTTAATGTCACCCTTTTTAGTGTTCACTTCTGTAAGTTTTTGACAAACACGTATAGTTGTGAAACTGTCTCTGCCATCAATTACAGGACAGTTCCCATCACCCCCAAAAGTTCTCCATACCCTTGTGGTCATCCCCTCCCCCATGTCCCGCCCTGGGCAGCCACTAATCTGTTCTTTTGTCCCTTTTCCCTAGTTGTGCCTTTTCTGAAAAGTCATATAAATGGGATTGTACTGCGTGTAACCTTTGGAATCGGCTTCTTCCACTTATCACAATGCACAGCGCATTTGAGATTCACCCATATTGTTGCAGCTGTGAGCCGTTAGTTCTTTTATTCTATTGTATTTTATTGCACAGCTTTGTTTATCTGTTCGGAGGGGGACCAGTTGTCCTGGTTTCCGTGGGAGGGAATGGTTTTTCTGGGACATGGGACTTTCAGTGCTAAAACCAGGGTGGTTGGTTATCTTAGTTCTTTAGTTGAGGGACATTTGGGTTGTTTCTAGGTTGTTGATGATTTTGAATACCTACTCAATATAACCAGTGACAGAGGGTTTTTTGGTGAACACAAATGTCCATTTCTCTTGGGTAAATACCTAGGAGTGGGGTTGCTCAGTTGGATGACGAGTGTACGTATCACTGTAAAAGAGGCTGCCAAGCTGTTCTCCAGAGTGGCTGTATTGTGTAGCATTGTGGGAGAATTCCACTTGCTCTGCATCTTAACCAGAACTTGGTAGTGTGTCAAAAAAAATTAAAAACCGGTTTTTTAGCCATCTTAATAGGTGTATAATGATATCTCCTCACGGTTGGCAGAGATTTCCTTTATTCGCCTTGAGTAGTGTTGTGCCCCCAGTGCCTGGGTTAGTGCCTGCTATGTAGTAGACACTCAATGAATTTTTTTTTTTTTACTGAGTGAATGAATGTATGGATGGATGAATGAATGAAGTCAAAGGGGCTTCCGGTATCTAAATCTGTTATAGCAAATACATAGCACACGTACCGCCAATTCCCCCATGCCCCATTCTGTTTCCATGGCAGACGTCACTCATCAATTGAGCCATTTTATCCACCTGCTTCATTTCAGACAGGTACGATCCAGTCCTTTGTGTAGCAAGTGAGATGAGCCCCATGAGCTAATGCAGCTTTAGTTCAAGCCTCTCATTGGCTGAAGAAGAGACCAGGCTCAGAGCAGGGTCCAAGGCTGCCCAAGGACTCACAGCGAGCCAGTGGCAGGACTAGATCTCCAGGCTGGGCTCTCCCCAGAAAAATGCACGACGTCTCTGACAAGGCTGGAGTAGGATGGGAGGCATGGACGTGGATCTGGGCCTGAGGCCGGGTTGGAGCATTGTGGAGTGCTCCCTGGGCCCCGGCTGGGTGGGAAGGCTGATGCCGGCGCTCTTCCTGCAGGTGCCCAGGAGCTGCTGGGATGGCCTACCCGCCCACGTTGGCTCCCTGGCCCAGCGGGCGTACTGGGCTCTGCTGAGCCAGCAGAGGGACCAGAGCATCGTGGCCCTGGGCCAGAGCGGTGCTGGCAAGACCACCTGCTGCGAGCAGGTCCTGGAGCACCTGGTGGGGATGGCAGGCAGTGTGGATGGCAGGGTCTCAGGTACAGTGGTCTCCAGGTGACGTGCAGCTGGGACGTGGTGGGGGCGGTGGCGTGGGGGAAGGGAAGGGAGAGTCAGAGGGGGTGCTGGGCGGCTCTTTCTTATATCTGCTCAGCTAGCGTTCACTGAGCACCTGTGTGCAGACCCTGTGCTGGCTTCTGGGCAGGGCCACCCCTAGTCTGTTGGGTACTTTTGTGTGAATTAGAAACAGGTACTCCTTGCCTAAGACACTCACTGCCACATGTGGAACCGTCGTCACGCATTGACATTGTTAGAACCAAACACTTGACCACCACGTTCTGGGCCATCATCCTAATAAGTATACAGGCCTATGGCTATCTGATATAAATGCTGTGCCCTTAGGTGTGGTGTCCTTGTGCAGCGCACAGCCCACTGGACTGTGCAGAGGACCCGATAAGTAAAAACAAAGACAAGGAGGCACTGACAGCCGGAAGGGAGACTCAGCTGCACATCTGTGCCAGACTCCAGTGCTCTGCACCGCTTGCTGGCCGAGCTGGGGAGGGGAGAGGCGGAGGGAGCACAGAGAAGGGGCCGGGGGGCTTCCTTGAGGAAATGATGTTTGAGCTGGGCATTAAAGAAAGAGTTTCAACATTGTAAATCAACTATACTTCAATAAAAAATAGTGTCAGTTGGTGATAATAATTACAATATTGATGGGGATCGTGGTAAATGCTTGCTGAGGACTTACGCGCCAGGCTCTATTCCAAGCAGGTTAACTTATTTATTATTTAAAACATCCCTATAAGGTAGACATTATTATTATTTGAATTTTATAGATGAGGCCATTAAAACGCAGGGAGGTTAACCAGCTTGCCGAAGGCCACACAGCTCATACATCCTAGCACCGAGATTCAAACACAGACAGTTTGGCTCCAGAGCTGTTACCCCTGGGCCAGTGTTCTCAATGTATTGTTGCCCCTCTGAGGAGCCTTTTTAGTTGTTCTTTCTCCTAATCGTCTCCCACCATGAAAAGTTAATGCCATAGATTCACCATATATTTGTTTATGCAGTGTGTGTGTATGTGTGTATATATATACAGACACACACAGACGTGTGTGTGTGTGTGTGTATCTGTGCTCTATTCTATACATAAGAAAGGAAAACTGCCCCCATCCTCAAGAATCAGTTTCTGCCCTCTTGGGGGCAGTATTCCCCCTGCTGAGAATATATGGCCCAGGCAGTATTGCTTTTCTAATAATAACAAACAATACTAACACCACCACATTTGGAGCATGTTCTGAGCACTTTACATTATTAAAGCTTTTAGTCTTTGTGGCAACCACATGAGGTAAGTAAGTACTATTATTACCCCCATCTTATAGATGGGGTATCTGAGGCACAGGGGGGTTAATTTATTCGCTCCAAATCAGGTGACTAACAACGGGGAGAGGCCATATTCAAGCTTGTTTAACCATTGTACTATCCTGCTTCTCCACTGGGCTTATTCCAATGCTTTATTGATCACCTGTTCTGCACCTGGCCCAGGTTAGAGCCCTGTGAGGAGCTGGGGATACAGCAAGGAGAGGCCCTCCCAGAATGTAGATCTGCTGAAAGTGTGTGTTGGGGGAGTGGGAGTCAGGCTAGGCTGTATCCAGGTGCCTAGCACATAGTGGGTGCTTGTTAAATAGTTATGTTAAAAAGCTTGGGACTGCTGGGCTTTTTGAGCTGGCTGTGATGGGCGTTCCCCGACAGCAGGTCCAAGAATGTTAATGCTCTGCCCTCCTCCTAGACTCCACCAGGCCCAGGAGGCCCTAGGGCAGCCCTTGTCACTCAGATCGTACCAATCCTAGGTGTGTGTATCTCCCCTTCTGGGCTCACTCTTGCTCACCCCGCGCCCCTGCTTGCAGCACAGGGCCAGCCCAGCAGCGGAAGAGGTGTGGCTTAGAGCTGAGTTGGGGGAGTGGAGGGGCCCCTGCTGGGGCCTGGGGCCAGAATGGGGTCCTGTGAGAGGTGGGGGTGGCAGCACCCGGGCCACGGGTGATGCCCTGTCTGTGCCCCACCAGTGGAGAAGATTCGAGCCACCTTCACTGTCCTCCGGGCCTTTGGCTCCGTGTTCACCGGCCACAGCCGCCGTGCCACCCGGTGCTCCATGGTGATGTCACTGGACTTGAACGCCACAGGCCGAGTCACGGCCGCCCAGCTCCAGGTGAGGCCTCTGGGTGGGAGGGAGAGGGGGCTCTTTGGGGCTGCAGTAGCCTCAGCCCCACTCAGCAGGGCCCACGCCTCCAGCTGGGACCCTGGAATGTGTCTAAATGGTCATCGCTCCCCAGGCCAAGGCCAACTCCTCCCCACCTCACTCAGTGCCCAGACATCTCCTCCTGGAGCAGGCCAGCTCGTCTGTGCCTCGGAGTATCACAGGGATGAAATATTCATGAGTAGATACATAATTCAGCCGCTCATTAGCTGGGTCTTAAAAGCGTAAGCTGAAATTAAACAGGCGCTCGCTGGCCTTCTGCGGCAGCCCGTGTGTGACAGGCACATGGCCTGTTTGTTCCTCTCTCTGAAATCACCTGGCTCCTCCCCTTCCCCCCCCCCCCCCGCCCCCACCAACATTCTGTTTGAACAGAAAACAGGATTAGGTTATTAGAAGGGTTGTTTGTATGTGGAGCTAGGAGAATACCCAGACTCGCTGGTGCACGATAAATCCCTTTCTGTCCCGGCCCTGAAAGTCTACCGTGCATCACCATGTGGGTCAAGTTATTAAGGGCTTCGGTTGCATAAGAGTGTGTTGGAGGGCGGCTCTGGGTTAATTGTTAGTACCCTTGGATTCCTTCATCGGAATGAGCCCGTTGCATTCGTTGATTGCCTGCGTGGACTCTGAATCAGTGAGACAAAGGCCTGGCACGTTTTGATTTGGAGGCGTCCAGCCAAGTTGGGGCCTGAGGTGCTGCCTCGAAGAGTGGGCCTGGGGGTTGGTGGGGGTGTGCGGGCAGCCTAGCGGGGCCTCGTGCTGACCGGCGCCTGTCCTCTCCCCTGGCAGACGATGCTGTTGGAGAAGAGCCACGTGGCCCCGCAGCTGGAAGGGGAAGGCAGTTTCGAGGTTTTCTCCCAGATGCTATCCGGATTGGACCTGGCTCTCAGGTGAGCGACTGGGCTGAGCAGGGACAGCCGAGGGCAGTGAGACAAAGGGCCTCCGCTCTCCAGGGCCCCAGCCCTGCCTCTGCCCAGAGGTGAGAGGCAGTGGAGCCCAGTGGTTAGGAATCTGGCCTCTGATTCTTGCTGCCTGGTACTGCTCCTGGGCTGGGTGAACCTGGCCAGGTGTCACCTGCTCTGAACCTCCGTTTCTTCCTCTGTAAAGTGGAAATAGTACCTTGACTGCTGACCTTACAGGATTAAGTGAGATAATTCACATATGGCTCTTTATACACGCTGGGGGGTGGTGGTGGGTGTCTGCTGTGACGGTGACATTTTGGTACAGGTTCTGACAGCAGCGTGGGAGGTGGGCAAGGAACAGCAGACCCCAAATCTTCCAGAAGCTCCTAAACTCTGTGAGAGCCTTGGGTGCACCTGAGGTAGCTCAGGGCGAGGAGGCACCAGGTGGAACAGCAGAGAAGCCACAAGACTCATCTGGGAGGGCCTTCTGGGGGAGGTGGCCCAGGGAGTCATCTCTGCCCCTCGCTGACTCCTGGGAATTCTTGGACATGTGGCTCCCTGTCTCTGAGCCTTGGTTTCCTCATCTGTTGAACGAATGAGTAAGGTTCTATCTAGTGAAGCTCCAGGGAGTGCTCACCCCAGGCGAGGGGTGATAATTTTCAATTTGCCTCTGCGTCCCCCATCATTTGTCTCCTGCCTTCCACCCCCGTCTGAAGGGCAGGCCCAACCTGTCCTGAGCCTCCTGGCTAAGGCCAGAGGGGCACCTTACCCTTTGGAGAGAGGGCAGATTAGGGAGGAAACTCCCAGTTTTCAGAGCAGGGTAACTGAGGAGTAAGGAAGCTTCTGGAAGGCCTTCACTTAAGAAGGGCCCATTGAGGGCAGCAAGTGAGGAATATTCGGGAGGCAGGGCCAGGGCCTGAGGCAGACCCCGGGGCCACCTGGGGCACTCTGTGGAGCCCCGTGCCATGATGCCCACCTGCCCTGCCAGGCCACTGGTGTGGGTGGGTCCTCCCTTACTTCTGGTCCCTTCTCTGTTTCCAGGACAGAACTGTACCTGCACCAGCTGGCAGACAGCAGCTCCTTCGGCATGGGCGTGTGGCCTAAGGTAAAGAGGAGGTCCTTCTGGGTGTGAGTGGGTGTCTGTGTCCCCATGGCCAAGATGGGCGGGTCCCCTGTGTGGCTCGTCCCTCTGCCACTGGGGTGAGTAGTTGGCAAGGGCTGGTCACGTGGGGGAGGCAGGGTTGCCTTTATGGGGCCTGGGCTTGTCAGGGAAATGAGTCTTGTGCTAATAAAGGGAACCAGGAGGTGGTTTGTGTAGAGGTAAGGGCGCGGTCTCCGGGACAGGCTGTCTGGGTTCAAACCCCGGCTCTGACACTTACTGGATATGAGACCTCAGGCATGGACCCTAGCCTCTCTGAATGTCTGTGTCCTCTTCGGTAAAATAACAACAGAACGGGCGGGCAGGCTGAAGGGAGGACAGAGCGTGGCACGGCCTGCCCGCCTGGGCCACGGGGAGAAGGTCGGGGCGCCGCCCGCGCCCTCGTTCCGCTGCCTGGCGTCCTTTGTGGAGGCAGGGCTCCCAAGGAGCTCAAAGGCCAGGGAAGGACACACGGGACGGTCCAGAGCCACCCTACCGCTCCAGTGGTGCAGCACCCTCTCTGAATTCCTACTGCCACCAAAACACATCCCTAAGGCCTTTGGGAAGAATTGCTAGGACCCAGGAAGGCGGCCCCTTGCTGTGGTCCAGACTTCAGCAGCTGCCGATGACCAGAGGGAGCCAGCCGGCCGGCCGTGAGCAGGAGGACAGGACACGGGGACAGGGACAGCCACAGCCGGGCTTCCCGCAGCTGTGCCCACCGCCAGAACCAGCTCCAGCCAGTCACAGCCCCCGAGATGCCAAACAGTGACGGGCGAGAGGCCGGCAGGAAACTGACACCCCCTCACTGGAGAGCCTGCCCGGTCGGGGTGCGGGGCACCATCCCCGTCTGAACTCACCCCACAGCTCAGCCGTCTCCCAGTGACCCAGACGCGTCCCCACGGCCCCAGGGCTGATCCCCGACCAAGGTCAGAACTCCCCCCAGTGTGACGGCCCCCATGCCACTCCTGTGGTGGAAGGGACGGCAGGCAGAGACCAGGAGTAGAGTCTTTTTTATTAATGGCTGCGTTTTCAAAGAACCGTTTTGTTACCAGGAAAGCTCCCCAGGAAGGGATTGCATTAGTGCAACAAGGGGGAGCCTTGATGCCAGGCTTTCCAGACACTTCCAGGTGGAGACTTTTGGCCTAGGCTGGCCGCCGGGGACTCGGGGGCTGGGAGGACACACGGCCCCTCCCCCGCCCCGACGGGGCGCTAAGGCACCCGGCCCGCCCGGGGGGGCAAAACCCCGTGCCGTCAGCAGGCCGGCGGCTTGCAGCCCTCAACCTGCAGCCCTTTGCTCAGGAGGAAGGCGTCCTGCATGGGGTCACAACCCAGGAAGAGCTTCACCATGCCCTTGGCATCCTCGGAGCCCCCTGGCCTCAGAATGCAGCTTCTGTAGTCCATGGCAACCTGAGGAGAGGGGGCGGGGCTGCAGGAGGGTGGAGCACCCCCTTCACAGAGGGTGTGGGTGTGGCCACCTCTGCTGTGACTCAACAAAGGGCAGGGGAGCAGGGGGTTCTGGGCAGGGCCCTCAGAGCCTGGCAGGCCCAGGCGGGCGGCACAAGCATCTAGGCCCAGGCCAAGGACCTCCGTGTTGGTCTGCACGGCAGGCCGGCCTCTCACCTTGCCACTCAGGACGCCCTCCTGCTTGAAACGAGTGTGTGGACCGTGTCCGCGGAGTACACCTCGCTGCACAGGTAGCCATAGGACTGGGCGTCGTAGCTTCCTGCCAGGTGGCCGAAAGTCGCAGGCAGGTGGGTCCCTGGGAAACACGCGGAGAGGTTCCTGCCCGGCCCCCTGGCCGCTCCGTGCCCCTTCCCCAGAGCCCAGAGCTTGGGGCCTCAAAGCAGCCCTGTCTGAGTCCCCTGCCACTAGAGGGAGTATTGGCCCAACACTTCTAGAAAACGGGGACCTTGCTGGCAACTCAGTGGAGGGACACAATTCAATCTTTGCCGACTTTCTGCTGAAGCTCACGAGGGTTCACCCCTAAGCCTCTTACAGGGACAGCTGCCCGAGGCTCCGAGGGATGAGTCAGGGCTCGCCCTCCAGCACGGGGAGAGCGCGGGTTAAAGCGCTCACGAGGGAGTGAACTGCGTCTCCGCACCGACACGCACGGGCAAACCTCGTCGATGCGTTCCGTCCGGGGTATGAAGCCCTCTCCTGCCTCTTCCAGGCTCTCCAGAAAGCACGTGCAGATAGGCCCAGCCCACCCTCGGACTCCGCGCGCCACAGCTGGAGGGACCAGCCCAGGAACCCAGGCAGGAAGAGGCCAGAGGTCAGCGGGCCTCGACCAGAGCCCGTCAGTCGGTCCCCCTTCACACACCACCAGAGGATCCTCTTGAACTGGGCAGTAGCCGCCAACCGACCGCTAAGGTGGGCCCGGCGTGTGCTTGGCTACCTGGCGTGGCTGGGACCCTGAGGATCTCCTGGCAGAGGCGGGCATTGTCCTAGGCCAGGTCCGAGGGCGTCTGCATGTGCAGGGCCTGGTCCACCTTGGCCAGGACGATCTGGCGCAGGTTGAAGAGGCCTGGAGGGCGGGAGGAAGGAGACGGGGGCGCTGGCACTGTGTCCAGGCCGTGCTTTCCAGCCGGGCGGTCCGGGAGCCCCTTTCCTTTCCCTCGGCCCGGCCGCACGGGGGTTGGCCAGCCGGGACTTGATGAGCTTGTCCAGCAGCTCCTGGGGGACGGCGCTGCCCGTGCCCCGCCGAGACTGGCAGCAGCGCCAGGGCTTCACAGGGCGCGGCGCTCCCGGCCCCAGAGCCTACCCTCTGGTTCTCATCCCCGGCTGTCACCAGAGTCGCAGGCAATGTGCCCTTCTTTTCGTTTGTCTTTTTTCCGGCCCGCAGCCACGCAAAGCTGTGAAGCCCTGCCACTCGCTGCCACGTGGATGCACCCTGAGAACACGATGCTCAGCGAGAGAAGTCAGACACAGAAGGACACACAGGGTGTGACCCCACTGAGGGGAAACGTCCAGAACAGGTAGATCCACAGAGTCAGAGTGGGTTCCTGGTTGTCAGGGACAGGGGAGGGGAGGGAATGATAACTAAGGGCGTGAGGGACCTTTTTGGGGTGAGGGAAATGTTCCAGAACAGGGCAGTAGTGACGGCTGCACAGCTCAGTAAAGTGTCCCCACGCGCTCCGGTTGCAGTCTGTGAGAGCATCGCTCTCAGGACGAAGGGCTGACTGCAGGAAGACTGAACGAGCACTGGGTCCTGGGCCCAGACGCTCAGCTGGGGACCCCCCCATTGGGAAGTCACTGGGACTTGCTGAGCCTCCACCGAGACTTGCAGCAGCCCCAGGACCTCACAGGGCGTGGTGCTCCCGGCCCCAGAGCCTAACCTCTGGTTCTCATCACTGCCTGTCACCAGCCTTGCATGCAACGTTCCTTTCTTCTATTTTGTCTTTTTTAAAGGCAACTCTTGAATACCTGTATTTAACATGCAGGGAACCAGTCCTGACTCCTTGATCTGGGACTTCCAGCCTCCAGAGTCTCGAGGACATCCACTTCCGTTGTTTACGCGCCCAGTGCGTGGGGTTTGATGATGGAAACTGACACCGAGAGCGTCTCCTCGTGCGGGGTGACATCAGCGGAAGAATCCCGTGGCGAGGGCCTGCCTGAGGACCACGGGAGAGCCCGGGCCCTCCCCGCCCCCTGCCTTCAGCCCCTCGCCCGCACCCTCCTGGGAGCGGAGCTGGTGCATCGCTTGCCAGAACTCATGGAAGTAGGTCTCCAGCTCATCATGCTGGAACAGGGAGGGCGGGTTGGGCGTAGGCTTGGTGAAGTTGGCCACCATGGCCGCGATGGCAATCTGGCACCTCCCGTCCTGCTGCAGGCAGCCCGGCTGCAGGCCAAAGCAGGCCATGTGCCCGGACTTCCCTTCCCTGGGGAGGGACGCGGGTGAGGCCCCGCTACCACAGAGGAGCCCCGGCCCACGGCCGACAGGTTCCCCCACGCATGCACCGAGGGTAGAGGTCCAGGTAGAACTTGCTGATGGATGACCTTGCCCGAGGCCGCGTCCCGGACCGTGTAGAGCCTCACATCTTCATCTTCGTGACGCATGTTGGCGCCTTCCTCCAGGTCGAAGGTCAGCCCCAGCAGCTCCTGGGAGATGCCCAGCCGCCCGCGCGTGACCACCTGCATGGGGAAGGACTCATTGAGCAGGTACTGGTCCACGTGGTAGCGCGTCTCCTCCCCCTGGTTCATGTAGTAGCGCAGGTCCTAGACGTTGATGGGCCCATCAAAGTGCAGGCCCCGCCTCTGGCACTCAGCCTTCTTTAGCTCCAGGATCAGGGCCGCTCCTGCTCCCCGAGGGGCTTCAGCTTCTGGGCCAGCTCATCTGCGGGCGGAGGGGAGAGGCTCAGCTATGTCCCTGTGGCAGCCGCCCAGCCGCCCCCCACCCCACGCCCCTCGAGGCAGAATGAAGGGTTGGGGAAGGCGACCCCCAAGGGCTGACACAGTGGGGTCTCAGGCAGCACCACGTCCAGTCAAGGTCCACCTGACCCCCGTCCCCACTGGGACTCGGGGAGGCGGGGTTACCTAGGAAAGTGGCCACCACCTGGCTGGTCTTGGCCATGTTCATCTCCAGCACAGAGTCGGCACGCGTGCTGAATCCCAGCAGGCGGGACTTCTGAGCCTGCAGCCTTACCAGCTCCCCGAGGATCGCGCAGTTCTCCTGGAACCCAGAGACAGCCAGCGCTGGGGACCGTGGGCCACGCCCTCCCCACAGGCCCCGGGCCAGGTCTCTGTGGGTGGGAGGGCTCTCAGGCCACTGGCAGGCACAGCCAAACCCCCTCCCTCCTCCTCCTGGCCTGGATTTCTAGACACTTTGGTGCTGTCCTAACATGTGGTCTTTATGAACACAGGTCCTTTTGGAAACAGAAACGGTGTGAACCATGATGAGCTCTAAGGCCAAGGGCAGGAAGAAATGTGACCAGGCTCTCCAGGAGCCACCCAGGGGCCTCCCCGGGCTCAACAATACAAACTTGGCTGCCGTGCAGACAGCAGCTCATCCCCACGGCGCCCGAACACCCAGCCCCTGGACGGCGAGAGACCTGTTGCTGCAGGTGGCCCATGGTTGGCTGGTGAGGCCTGGCCCCAGGCGTACGCCACCTTCTCTGGGGCCACCTCTCTGGGTCTGCGGTGGGGTTCTCCTGGGAGCCCCCAGTCACCACAGGACCAATGTGGCCTGTCTGCAGCCCAAGAAGGTGGGGACACAGGTCTGTCCCCCGTGGACATCACCCGCGAGGCCGAGCAAGCACCAGTGGTGTCTGCGGGGAAGATGAAGGGCTCATGCACAGCCCCCATCTACTGAAGATGCTAAACGGGAGAAGCACAGACTGCAGCCACATGCGGTATGGACCAAACGCAAGTGTCCTTGCAGGAACCGATGTCTGAATGTCGAGGCTGTTCCCGGGCCACAGTGAGAAGGCCCAGGCCCCACGCAAGGCACAGAGAGGGGATGGGGGGAACATCTGCGAATCTGAGCTCATCGGGCATCACCCCAGAAGGAGAGGGAGAGAGCCAGAAGGAGATACGGAGGGAGAGGGAGAGAGAGGGAGGTACAGACGTCTCTCCTTTCCCTGGGGGTTCTCTAGTGCAGCCAAGCCTGAAAACCACTGCATTTCGGGAGATGGGTCCTCGTGGAAAAGTTAAATAGTAGCTCATGGCATTATCGACACATATTAAAATGGCCCCAAATCTTGGGGAGTCAGGGAGGGGAGCTGGCGGCTGCCTCGTAAAGGAGGAGAGATTGGGCGTCAGAGGAGGTGCCTGCCTCCACCACCTCCGCCGCCGCTGCCCCCCCCCCCAGGGCCCCGCAGACTTCATCTCCCAGCTGTGGTCCTGGGCTGGAAGGTAGCGGGGAGGTCAGGCCGTCCCAAGCATCAACGTGGACTTCAGGGCTGATCTGAAAGGCGCCTGGTGTTTGTTGAAGCAGAAAAAAGAGAAAGCAGTGGGCAGAGGATGGGAGGGGGAGGGAGCCCCCATCAGCCCTTCTCCCTGTCTCCCTCTCTGTCTTCGTCTCTGTCTCCCTCCCTCCCTCCCTCCCTCTACCTCCCTGCCTCTCACTCTCCCTCCATCTCTCCCTCTGCCTCTCTCCCTCCCTCTCTCCCTCCCTCTCTCCCTGTCCCTCTTGCCCTGTCCTGTCCCTCTCTCCCTCCCTCCATCCCTGTCTCTCTTTCCCTGTCCCTCTCTCCCTCTCCCTCTGTCCGTCCCCCCTCCCTTTCCCCGTTTCCATCTCCCTCTCTGCCTCCCTCTTTCCCTGTCCCTGTTTCCCTGCTCTGCTCTCCCTCTCCCTCTTTCCCTCTCCCTCTCTCCCTGTCCCCCTTTCCCTGTCCCTGTTTTCCTGTTCCGCTCTTCCTATACCTCTTTCCCTCTCCCTCTCTCCCTCTCGTGCTCCCTCTCCCTCCACCTCCTTCCCTCTCTGGAGAGGGGAGGAGGTGGAGGGAGAGGGACAGGGAGCAGGAGAGGGAGGGGGGAGAGGGAGAGAGGGATAGAGGGAGGGAGGGAAAGACAAAGACATCTTTCCCTCCCTCCCTCTATCCCTCTCTCCCTCCCTCTCTCCCTCCCTCCCTCCCTCTCTCCCTCTTCCTCGCTCCCTCTCCTCCCTCTCCCTCCGTCTCTCCATCTCCCTCACTCCCTCCCAGAGACAGAGAGACGAAGAGGCAGAGACAAGGGAGAGGGAGAGGGAGAGAGAGGGAGAGAGAGGGAGAGACGGAGAGAGGGAGAGAGAGAGAGGTCTATTCCTCCCTTTCCCTCTCTCCTCCTTCTCTCCCTCTCTCCCCCCTCCCTCTCTCCCCCCTCCCTCTCTCCCTCTCCCCCTCTCCCTCGTCTCTCCCTCTCCCTCCATCTCTCCCTCTCTGGGAGGGAGTGAGGGAGAGGGAGAGACAGAGGGAGGGAGAGGGTGAGACAGAGGGAGGGAGAGGGAGAGAGGAAGGGAAAGGGCGAGGGAGGGAGAGGGAAGGAGGGCGACACGTTTCTCCCTCTCCGTCTCCCTCCCCCTCCCTCTCTCCCTCTCCCTCCCTTCCTCTCCCTCTCCCTCTCCTAGAGGGAGGGAGGGAGAGGGAGAGACAGAGGGAGAGGAGAGGGGGAGTCGGAGAAGGAGGTAGGGAGAGGGAGAAGGCGAGAGGGTGCCTGCTTCCCTCTCTGTCTCCCTCCCTCCCTCCCTCCCTCCCTCTCCGTGTCCCTGTCTCCCCCCTCTCCCTCTCCCTCTGTCTCTCCCTCTCTGGGAGGGAGAGAGGGAGAGGGAGAAGGAGGGAAAGTGATGGAGGGAGGGAGAGGGAGAGAGGGTGAGGGAGAGAGGGAGAGAAGGAGGAGAGAGGGAGAGGAAGGGAGGAAGAGAGCTCTCCCTCTCTCCCCCCTCTCTCTCCCCCTCCCTCTCTCCCTCTCCCCCTCTCTCTTGTCTTTGCCTCTCCCTCCGTCTCTCCCTCTCTGAGAGGGAGTGAGGGAGACGGAGAGACTGAGGGAGAGGGAAAGGGAGGAGAGGGAGGGAGGGAGGGAGAGACGTTTCCTCCCTCCCTTTCCTCCCTCTTCTCCCTCTCCCTCTCCCTCTCCGTCTAACTCTCCCGCTCCCTCCATCTCTCCATCTCCCTCACTCCCTCCCAGAGGGAGAGGGGAGGGAGAGAAGGAGAGGGAAAGAGGAGAGGGAAGAGGGAGAGGAAAGAGGCAGAGGAAATAGGCAGAGGGAAGAGGGAGAGAGGGAAGAGGGAGAGAGGGAGAGGGAGAGAGGGAGAGGAAAGAGGGAGAGGGAGGGAGAGGGAGAGAGGGAGGGATAGAGGAAGAGACAGAGAGGGAGAGAGAGGTGGAATGGGAAAGAGGTAGAGGGAGAGCGGAACAGGGAAAGAGGTACAGGGAGAGAGGGAGGCAGAGAGGGAGGAGAGGAAGCAGGGAGAAAAGAGAGAAAGAACACACCGTCTACATTTCTGTCAAATGACACCGGGGATCCTTACACAACCAGGAGAAAGTAACACAGGGAGGCTCTTTCTCAGCTGGAGCTGGAACTGCAGACGGGGCCAAACACCACCAGGCTGGCCACACGCATCCAGCCACCGCTCCAGCCCCATCAGCCGTGAGTCCGGTCACCAGGGCTCTGAGTGTCTGCTCCAGGGAGCTGGGGTTCACCCTCTCACCCGGGAGGCCGGGCCAAGACAGCAGGGCCCCGGGCTGGACACATAGGGGGAAACGCATCCCCACAGGACAGCTTGTGCGAGCAGATTCAGCTACCAGATTCTAGAGGCCCGGGACCACCCTGTGGCCCGTGAAACCCAGGAGCCACGAGAGTCTTGCAACGTGATTCCTGTCCGTTGGACTGTAAAGTTTATGTAGGGAATCTTGGAAACAGTGGTAACAAGGCTGAATTGGAACGAGCTTTAGGCTATTATGGACCACTCTGAAGTGTGTGGGGTGCTAAAAACCCTCCCGGCTTCGCTCTCGTTGAATGTGAAGATCCCCGAGATGCAACCGATGCTGTCCGAGAACTAGATGGGAGAACACTATGTGGCTGCCGAGTAAGAGTGGACCTGTCGAATGGGAAAAGAGAAGTCGAAATCGTGACTGCCTCCTTCTTGGGGTCGTCGCCCTCGAGATGATTATGGGAGGAGGAGTCCTCCACCTCCCACACATCTCCAAGATGGAGAGCCTTCTCCGTCAGCCAGAGCAGGTCCCTTTCTAGATATAGGAGAAGAGAGAGATCCCTGTCCCAAGAGAGAAATCACAAGCCGTCCTGATCTTTCTCTAGGTCTCCTAGCCGATCTAGGTCAGATGAAAGGAAATAGAAGACCACTTTGCAAGAGGAGTGGTGTACAGGCAATAACTTCATTTGGCAGGAGTATGTACAGAAAATTCAAGTTTTGTTTGAGACTTCCGAAGCTTGGTGCACTTTTTAAATGTTTTAGTTGTTCACATTTGTTTGTCTCTTGGGAGAGTGACACATAAAGGTGTCATTCTCTATGGTTTGAAATGGGTCCTGTGAGGCATGTAATATGAAGAATTGTTACCTTACAATGTTCCCTTAAGCAAAATTGAACTTGCTTTGAATTTTTGGTCTTGCCTAGACTGATAATAAAACTCTAACTCCTGCCCACCTAAAGTGTGATGTTTACTATTATGGAAACAACACTGGCAAACATTGAAAAGACTTTCTGTAGCTGGGATATGGTATGCAGCTGTAGTTAAGCAAGCAGTCTTTAAAAGGTGCTGTGAACCCAAGCCAGCAGGTAAAAATGAAAGCCGCACCCTTACCCTAGATTAGAGGTTTAAAAATTCCACTAGTCTTCACACCGGACAAGAGGTTGTCCAGGGAGTTTAAAATCTAAGAAGTTTCAAGGAAGTTAGTTTACCTTTGAGTTAGGTCATACATCCCCTCTGTGATTGCTGTACATGAATACATAGCTCTTTGTAATATTTTTTGGAAATTTGAGATTATCAAGATACCTATGTCCTGCCAGATTAAGAGTATATTGTAGAGCTGAACTTTGAGTTACTGTGCAATTTTTTTTTTTCATGCTGTCATTTGTAATATGTTTTGTGAGAATCCTTGGGATTAAAGTTTTGGTTGCAAAAGAAAAAAAGAAAAGAAAAGAATCCGCCTGCCAATGCAGGGGACACAGGTTCAAGCCCTGGTCCGGGAAGATCCCAGGTGCCGCAGATCAACTAAGCCCGTGGGCCACAACTACTGAGCCTGCACTCTAGATCCTGGGAGCCAGAACTACTGAAGCCCACACGCAACGAAGACCCAACGCAGCAAGAAAAAAAAGACGATACTGGCCAGGTGATCAAGGGTAAAATCGTTTGTCATAAGTCCCGTTGATGGTGTGTATCCTTGATGTGACCTGAGGAGAATGGCATTTTTATCTCTGTCTGGGTCTTCCGCCCCAAACCCCATAACTCCAGACCAACCATAAGAAAACACCAGAAAACAAACAGACAAACAAATTGAGGGACAAAACACCTGACCAGTCCTCAAAACTTTCAAGGTATCAAAACCCAGCGACGTCTGAGAAATGTCACAGCCCAGAGGAGACTGGGACAGAAAAAGGATGTTAGGGGAACACTAGGGAAATTCTAATAAAGTGTGGACTTTAGTTAATAACAATGTATCCATCTTGGTTCCTTAGTTGGATAAACATCTCGTACTAAGGTACTAACGAGTTGGAAATAGGGGTACTGGGTCAGGGTCCACGGCCCTCTGTACAGATCTTTGCAACTTTTTTGTAACTCTAAGCTCTTGTAAAATTAAGCGAGTACTGAACAGAGCTAAGAATGTTATTTCCCTGATTTGAACATGCCTGAGTTTCTTTTCATGGTCACATTTTTGCTATTTGGATGTGTCTTGGAATCAGTAGCAAAGGAGAGTTGCCAGCCGCTGGGAAGATGTGGGTGGTTCGCAGGTGGCTTGCTCTGGAGCTGAAGACCACGGTGGGAAGTCTGCAGCCTCGGGCTGCACTTAGAACCATGGGAGGCGATGGGCCAGCTCAGTTAGGGATGGAACCTATAAATAAAACTTTTTTCTTTTCCGTTATGGCTTATCCCAGGATACTGAATATAGTTCCCTGTGCTAGACAGTAGGACGTTGTAGTTTATCCATCCTATATTTAATAGTTTGCATCTGCTAACCCCAAACTCCCAATCCAACCCTCCCTCACTGTTTCTCCCCCTTGGCAACCACAAGTCTGTTCTCTATGTCTGTGAGTCTGTTTTTGTTTTGTAGACGAGTTCATTTGTGTCGTATTTTAGATTTCACATATAAGTGAGATCATATGATATTTGTCTTTCTCTTCTGACTTACTTCACTTAGTATGATAATCTCTAGGTCCATCCACGTTGCTGCAAATAGCATTATTTCATTCTTTTTATGGCTGAATAATATTCCATTGTATATATGTACCACATCTTCTTTATCCATTCATCCATCAGTGGACATTTACGTAGCTTCCATGTCTTGGCTACTGTAAATAGTGCTGCAATGAACGTTGGGGTGCATGTATCTTTCTTTCTTCTTTCCTTCTTCCTTTCTTCCTTTCTTTCTCTCTCTTTCTTTCTTTCTCTCTCTTTCTCTCTTTCTCTCTTTCTTTCTTTCTTTTTTCTTTCTTCTTTTATTGTCACACGGCATGTGAGATCTTAGTTCCCTGACCAGAGATGGAACCCACGCCCCCTGCACTGGAAGCGTGGATTCTTAACCACTGGACCACCAGGGAAATGCCAGGGGTGTATGTATAGTTTTGAATTAGAGTTTTCTCCGGATCTATGCCCGGGAGTGGAATTGTGGGACCCTATGGCAGCTGTATCTGTTCCTGCACGCCTCACATCAACCACCTGCACTCCAATCCTTGCTCTCAACGTCATCTTCGGGGAACCCAACCTGCGACAGGGACCTTGACAAGAAGAAATGGCTCAGGGAAAAGCTACCTGCACGGGGAGGAGATAGAGACCATCGCCCCTGGGGTGCGGAGGGGAGAGTGGGTGCAGAGGTTTGTCATTTCACCCCCGATACTCATCTCAGCCCTCGTGGCTGCCCCACTCTAGGTCACCTCGGGATACAGAGGTGAGCCGGTTAGAGTCCCTGCCTGTGCAGGAATCGGGGCACCAGCGGGTCTGAATAATATTAGTGCAGGGTCTCCCCTGTGGCACTGGGGTTATTCGGGGCGGGTCATCCTCTGCTGAGGGCCCCTCCTGGGCACTGTGTGGGGTTTAGCAGCATCCCTGGCCTCACCCATTTGATTCCAGGGGCCCTCCCTCCCAGTTGTGACAACCACAGATTTTCCCCACACATCACGGAAGAACTGGGTGAGGCGGGGGCAGGATGGCTCTGGGCGAGGACAGCTGTGTTGAAGCAACCAGCCTGGCCCAGGGCAAGGTCTGCCCCAATCCCGTCAGCGCCTGCATTTAGAACTGCCCCTTTCCTCTCCCACCTCCCCTGCCCTGCAGTGGTCTCCGAGACATCATCCCCATGTAATAAATCACACCTTCTCAGTTTACTGTTTGCTGCCCTCGCTAGAACGTGAGCTCTTTGAGGACAGGGATGCTGTTATGTCCCCAGCACCTAGAAGAGTGTCTGCTGTGTAGTAGATGCTTCATAAATACTTGCTGAATAAAGGAGTTGAATAAAGGGATGAGTGGATGAATGAATGAAGGTTACAATGGAAGGAGGGGGGAGATTCCCTTTCTGGCTCTCGGGGGTTGGGAGATCAAGTGAAAGATCTGTCCTAAATAGGCTGACCAGCCTTCTGGGGTTCCCCGGGACTGAGAGTTTCCCCAGAGTTCCAGCGCTCAAACCTGAGCGGTCCTGGGCAAACTGGGGGCGGGTGTTGGTCACCCTATCTAAACACAGTAACAATTCCAGCTGCAATAGCAATGGCCAATGACCTCTACGGTCTTATTGACCATGCACAGTTCTCTACCTGGCGGGGAAGGGTGGGCCGGGATTGGAATTCTGGTGATCCAGGGCGGGTGAGGGCACACCCCGGGCTTGTGGAGGGGAGTCCAGGAAGGTTCTGGAGGAAGTGACAGTGACACAGGAGGGAGGGAGGAGTCTAAGGAAGAACATCCCACATGACAACCTGTGCCAATGGCCCTGGGCCCAAGGTCACACCTGACCAGGGCTTGCTTTTTTTTTTTTTCTAATTTACTTTTCCCCACATGGATATGCAATTGTCCTAATGCCATTTATTGAAAACTCCTTGATTTCCCCACTTTCTATCATATCAAGTTCTCATATATCTGTTTCTGGACCTTTTTTCTATACCATAGAGCTATACGTCCCATCCTTGCACCACTAGGGCTGTTTCATCACTATAACTTTATTTATTCATTTTGTTTTGGCCGTGCTGTGTGGCATGTGGGATCTTATGTCCCTGACCAGGGATCGAACCCGCGTCCCCTGCAGTGGAAGCTCGGAGTCTTAATCACTGGACCTCCAGGGAAGTCCCCAGGGCTTGCTTTGACATCCATGGAATGGTGGCAGGTGGGCACGGGGAGCAGCTGTCTGTGAGCCATCCTGTGTAGAAATGCAGGGTGGAGGGGAGGACAGAGGGAGCTGGAGGGGAAGAAGCGGAGGAGGGAGGGAGGAAGGGAGGGAGGCTGGGGGAGAGACAGACAGAGAGTTTCCGGAGACAATAGCTCTGGCCGTGTCCTAGGGCATGAAAGCTGAAAATAGCTCCTAGTGCCGGGAGCCTTGGAGCCGGAGGCTGGGAGCCAGGGTGACTGGCTCTCCTCCCTGGTGTGTGTGTGTTGCGGGGGGGTGGGTGGCTCTGGGCTTCTCAGGCTGGGAATGGGGTGCACAGAGCAGGAACGGAGCAGGGACCCTTCTCTCTGGAACCTCGTGGGCCATCCTCAGCTCACAAAGCTGAGCCACTCCTTGCCCTACGAGTGGGGGGCTTATCCTCCCTGTCCCCTGGATCATACCCCCTCACACACAACTTCCCCGTGTGTGTTCCCAGCAACCAAGAGAATCTGTTTTTAAAAGATTTGGGGGAGGGGGGTAACCATACAAACAAGAGCAGAATGGATACTTTTTCAGGATATGAATGGCTCTGTGTAAGCCCACCCCCAGGGTAACCACAGTCCTGACCTCTAACACTCTTGACGAGTCAGCCTTGGTCTGGGCTTGCGGACCCACGGAAGCTTCCTCATTCCCTCCTTCAGGTCCCGACTCTCCCTCGGCGTCTTTGTGAGAAGCACCCGGGGAAGTGGGACTGCTAGGCTGTACTGCTGCTAGAACTCCACCTGGGCTCCACCAGGCTCCAGCCCCCCGCCCTGTCCACCTAACTGACCCTGAGGCACCTCAACTGGTAGGAGCAGCATCACCTTCCCTCCTGGGACTCGTGATACTTAAGGGAGACACCGAAAGACAAGCCTTTGGCTCCCTGGCTGGCAAAGAGCAGGTACTCAATTGTCATAAGTGTCCGTATCAGTGAGGGTTCTCCAGACAAACAGAATCCATATGGGGTGTGTGTGTATATACACACACACGTACATATGTACAAGCATACAAAAATATACAGCTGTGTACATATGCAGTATGCATACACACATATACACATATAGTATATACAATACACACATACATATATACACACATATAAAATGCAGTTTGTATATATACAGTATGTATACACACATATACACACAATATAGACAATACACACATACATATACACTATACATACACACATATAAAATGCATAGTTGGTATGTATACAGTATGTACACATACGTATAACATATGCAATATACACACCTAGGTACATATATAGCATACGTATATACACACATACAAAGATATTTAGGTGTGCATATAGACAGTATACATACATACACATATAATATATGCAATACATACACGTACATACATATAGACACACATATACACCTACATATAAAAGCATATAGCATAAAAATATATATGTACTGTATATAGAAATTCATCGTATATATACATACATATATCATATATATAAGATATATACACATACATATATACAATGTGTACACACACACCCCTATATGTAAATATGCGCATGTACATACACATATAAATTCATACGCAAGTGTGTATATAATAGTATATTCATATATACATATAATACCTAGAAACATATTGGGGGGGAGGTGTCACGGTACGTCAAGGGCGGGAGTCGAACCCGCCACCCCAGGCCCCGAGGGGTCTCCCCGGGTCTCCACTTCGGGCCGGTGGGTGTGGCCGGGGGGGCAGCTGAAGACGTGCGTGCGTGCTTGCGTGCGTACGTGCGTGCGTTCGTACGTGCGTGCGTGGGGGCGGGTCCACAGGGCGGGAGGCGCTCGCCGCGAGTGAGTGGTTCAGCTGGGCCCCGGCTCATTGTGCTTGCCTCACGCCGGCCCCAGTTGGCAGCAGCGCTGGAGGCCCCGGGCCTGTGACCACAAAGAGGGAGCCGGGGGCCGGACGGGAGCAGGCCGGCGGCGGCGGCGGCAGCGCCGGCTGAGGCCCAGGCCAGGCTCCCTCCCCTCAGCCTCCCGCCCGCCCGCCCGCCTGTCCCGCCCCCGCCGGCGGCGCCCCGCCCCTCCCCCAACCGCCAGACTAGCCTGGTGCGGGGGCCGCGCGCGAAAACGTGGGGGAGAAGCTGAGGCTGGAGTCGCCCGTGGTGGCCGAGCCCGCCGTCTACCCATGGCTGCTGCTGGTCTACGTGAGTGCCGCCCGTCCCCTCTTCCCGGACCTCCACCTCTCTTCCCCCACGGCGCGCGCTGAGCCCACCGAGTAACGGAGCGACTCGAGTCGCCAGACCCTCTTTGGAGCCCCCCTTCCCGCCCTGCCTGGTTCTCCGCGGCCGTTTCCAGCCCCCGTGCGCAGGGTGGGCAGAGGGGAGCCGGGGCCGGCCGGGGGCACAGACTCGGCAGCGGGGACCCCGCGCTTCCGAGGGGCGCCCGAGCCGGTCTGCCGTTGGCCCTGTAGGGCTGGGGACCCAGGTCCCCCCCTCCCCCGGCCTGGACTGCCGGCGGGCTTGCCCTTCCGTACTTTATGATCTGACACGTCGGGTTTCTTTTTCCTGGCCAGCTTTACCATTACCTGACCAGCTTTCCCAGCATCCCCTGATAATGTGTTAGATATTCAAGTTTTAGGGCCCGGTCCCAGCCCTATGGAATCAGCAACTCTGGTGGGGCTCAGTGATCTCTGTTACAACAGGCCCTCCAGATGATTTTTATTCACCTTAAAGTTTGAAAATATCTGCATTGTCAGCTGGCCGAAGCGTCCACCAGCAGGTGAAGGGGAGTGGCGCCTGGAAAAGATAGGGACTAGCCAAGGTAAGTACAGTAGCATTTGCCATGGTAGTAATGGAGAATGCCTTTTCTCCACTGGTTGGCACAGACTAGTATCTGGGAGCAGTGGCAGGGTTATTTAGGATGCTTTACATTGCAGTGTAGAGTGACCGCTGTCCTGGTTTGCCAGGGACTTCCCCTGTGTGAGCGCTTAAAATCTCATCCTGGCAAACCCCTTAGCCTTGGGTTTGAAAAACTTAGGGAATAACATGAAATTTAGGGGAAACATGATCTAGGTTTTGGGCAAGTCACAAGTGCTAATTAAAGCTAAGCAAGTATGGACAACATCTAGCCTTCTTTACCCCTTTGCGGGGAGGTAAATCTTGATTGGGTGAGAGGACTTATTGTTAAGAAATCTTTGTAGAAACATCCCCTTCTGCTTAGTCCGCTGGTTCTCCGTTCTGGCTAGACATTGGCATCGTCTGAGGAGAGTTAAAATGATTGTATTGGTCTAGCATGACCAACCGTCGGTGTGAGGGTTTTTAAAAAGTGCTTCAGAGGATTCTAATGTGCAGCCAAATTTAGGTGCCACTGCTTAAGCTTTTGAACCGCTGCTACGTATTTTCACCTCATCTTGCTGTGAGAATATCCAACTGTAGTTGAGGTTTGTTGTTTTTCTTTTTCTTTTTTTAACTGTCTTATTATAAGATTTACTGTCTTAAATAAGATTGAATGGACAGAAAATCCTGCTAGTCCATCTGGTATAGCTGGATACCCAGAGTAATATCGTTAAGATATGTACCATTTAAGTATTGTGACTGGCCTTTTAAAAATTAACATATGCATTAAATTAGTATTGATAGTATAGATCTCTTTCGAAGTTGTCATGTTGGGGAGCTATACCTCTAATCTGCTGCCATTGCTAAATATCTGGACACCTCTTACTAGGAATTGCTTTTAAAAATCTTTAGGGATTAAAACCAAGATTGTTGTATTATTTGTACTGGGACCACAAAAACCTCACAGAGTTCCCCCGCTGTACCTTCTACCCCCATCTCTAACCCTTGGCAACTTCTAATCTGTTCTCCATCTCCACAGTTTTGTTATTTTAAGAATAATATGTAAACATAATCATGAATTACTTAATCTTCGGAGATTGGCTTTTAAAAACTTTTCCCTCGGCATCATTCCCTTGAAGTTCATTTCAATTTTTGCATATATTAATAATTTGTTCCTTGTTGTTGCTCGGTAGTATTCTATCATAAGATTTTATCACAATCTGTTTCAACATTCACCCATTGAAAGACATTTGGGGAGTTGCCAGTTTGTGGCTATTAGAAATAAAACTGCTATGAACATTTATGTGTAAGTTTCTGTGGGAACTTCATTAAGTTTTTGTTTCTTTTGGATAAATGCTCAAGAGTACAATTACTGCATTGTAGGGTGAATCTACTTTTAGGATTAAAAGAGACTGTCAAGCTGTTTCTCAGAGTGGCTAAACCATTTTATTTTCCCACCAGTGATGTGATATAATTTTTCTACGTACTCGCTAGCATTTGATGTTGTCACTATACTTTAATTTTAGTTATTCTCTGATATCTCATTATGGTCTTAATTTGCATTTCCCTGATGGCTAACGATGTTGAACATCTTTTCATGTGCTTCTTTGCCATGTGTATATTCTCTTCCATGAAATGTCTGTTCCTGTCTTCTGCCTATTCTCTAGTTGGATTTTTTAAAGTTGTTTGGAGAGTTCTTTGTATATTATAGATACAAGTCATTTGTCTCCTATGGGATTTTCAAATATGTTTTCCCACTGTGTAATTTGAGTTTTCATCCACTTAAAAGGATCTTCTATGAAGCATTTTTAACTCATTTTGATGAGATCCAATTGATCAGTTTTTGCTTTTATTGATCATACTTTCGGTGTCAAGTCTAAGAATTATTCACCTAGTTGTAGATGCCAAAGATTTTCTCCTATTTTTTTTCTCTAAAAATGTCCTGCTTTTACATTTAAGATTATGATCCACTTTGATTTAATTTTTGTGTAAGATGTGTAAGGTTTAGGTTAAGGTTCATTGTTTGTTTGTTTGTTTTTGTCGAGGGATGTCCAACTGTTTCAGTACCATTTTTTGAAAAGTTTATTCTTCCTTGATAGCTTTTGCACTGCTGTCAAAACCAAGTTAAATGTATTTGTGTCAGTCTATTGCTGGGTTCTCTGTTCTATTCCATTGATCTATGTGTCTACCCTCCATCATTACTGCGAAATCTTGAAATTGGGTAGATTAATTCCTCCCATTTTAATCTTCCTTTACAAATTGTTTTAGCTGTTCTTCAGCCTCTTCCTACCATATAAATCTTAGAATAAGCTTGTCTATATCCACAAAAACCTTGAGGGCATTTTAAGAGTAATTGTGTTAAGCCTCTTAACTTGGGGAGAATTGACAGCTTTATTATGTTGTGTTTTCTAATCTATGAACAAGGTATGTCTCCCTATTTGTTTGGGACTTTTAAAATTTTCTTCATCAGCATTTTGTAATTTTCAGTATAGAGGTCCTATAAATGTCTTATTGGGCTTCTATTTAAGTATTTATTTAGGTCAGTTGTAAATGGCATCACATATTTTTATTTAAGCTTCTACACATTTGTTATTAATATATAATTTGATAAAATTGTGTGGATCTTGTACTCTAAAACATTTACAAACTAATATTATTTCTCAAGCTTTATGTGGATTCCTTGGTATTTTCTCCATTTAGATTATCATCTCATCTTCAGATACAGACAGTTTTAGTTTTCCTTATTCAATATAATAGGATATATTACTATTCAACATTCAGGAGGATATATTCCTTCCTATTCAACATAGTAGGAATAGTTCTTTCATCTTTTAAATAAACTTTTTAAAAATTTAACTTTTAAATTTATCTGTTTATTTATTTTTGCTTTATTTTCTTACTAGAACCTCCAGTAATATATTTAATAAAAGTGGTGAGAGCAGATATCGGTGCCTTGTTTCTGATCTTACAGAGAAAGCGTTCAGTCTTTCACAGTTAAATATAATGTCGGTATAGGTTGTTTGTAGATCATCTTTATGAGTTTCAGTATGTTCCTTTTCTATTCCTAGTTTGCTTGGAGTTTCTTTTCTTCTTTTTTTAAAATCATGAATGGGATTGGATTTTGTCAAATGCTTTCTCTGCATTAATGATTAGGATCACATGACTTTTCCCCCTTAGTCTATTGGATATGGTAGATTACATTGTTTGATTTTCAAATATTTAACCAACTTTGCATAACTGGAATAAATACCACTTGGTCATGGTATATTATTCTTTTTATATATTTCTGGAGTTAATTTGCTCATATTTGGCTGAGGATTTTTACAGCCAATTTCATAAAAAATACTGGCCTGTAGTTTTCTTCTTTCTATACTATCCCAGTCTGGTTTTGGTATCAAGGTAATACTGGCTTCATAAAATTAATTAGGAACTGTTCCCTCTACTTCTGTTTCTTATCAAGTCATGTAAAATTGGTGTTAATTCTTTAAGTCTTGGGTAAAAGTGAAACATCTAAGCCTGAATATTTCTTTTGGGAGTTTTTAAATGAAAAATCAGTGTTTCTCATAGTTACAGGAAAATTGAGATTGTCTCTTTCATCTTGGCTGAGTTTTGGTAGTTTTGGGTGTAGACGCATTGGTCCATTTCATCCACATTTTTGAATTTATAGTGTAGACTTGTTCATAATAACTTGTCCCTTATTAACCTGCAGGATATGTCATGGTATCCCTGGTTGCATTTCTGATATCTGTGATTTGTGCCATCTCTCTTTTTATCTTGATCAGTCTTGCTACATCTTTCTTGATGAGATTGTTTATTTTGAAGAACCAGCCTTTTGTTTCATTGATTTCCTCCCCCCCCATTTTCCTGTTTTCAGTTTCATGGATTTTTGTTTCATCTTTATTATTTCCTTCTTTCTGCTTGTTTAGTGTTTTTTCCTCTTCCGTTTTTACTATTTTAATATAGAAAATTAGACTATTTCTTTGAAATATTTTCTTTCCCAATTTAGTGCTATAAACTTCCCTTTCAGCATTGCTTTCACTTTATTCCACAAATGTTGATCTGTTATATCTCCATTTTCTTTCATTCTATGCATTTAAAAATTTTTCCTTGACTTTTTACCCATGAGTTATTTGGAATTGTGATGTTTAGTTTTCATGTGATTGAAGATTTTCCTGTTGTCTTTCTGTTATTGATTTCTAGTCTGGTTCCATTATGGCTAGAGAACATACTCTCTATGATTTTAATTCTTTTAAATCTGCTAATGTTTTTTTTATCACCCAGTGTATGGTATATGAGTGAATGTTCCATGGACACTTGAATATGTATTCTGCTTTTATTGAGTGTGTTCTTTAAATGTCAGTTATATCCTGTTGATTGATGATGTTTTCAGTTCTTCCATACCCTTGCTGATTTTTCTCTCTGGGAGTTCTATAAATTGCTGTGTTGAAGTCTCAAATAATAATTGTGGATTTGAAATTCTCTCCTTTTACCTTTTTCAGTGTTTGCTTCATGTGTTTTGAAGTTCTGTTGTTTGGTGCACACACATTTAGTATCACTAGGTCATCTAGGTGGATTATTCCTGTTATCTTTATGTAATGACCCTCTTTGCCCCTAATAATTTCCTTTGCTCTGAAATCTACTTTATCTGATATTAATATAGCCATTCCTGCTTTTTCTGATGAATGTTCACATGATTTACCTTTTTCATCCTTTTACTTTGAACTACCTATATCATGATGTTTAAAGTAAGCTTCTTATAGACAGTATAGAGTTGGATCATGCTTGTGATTTTTTCATCTACTCTTTCAATCTCTGTCTTTGACTTGGTTATTTAGATCATTTACAGTTAATGTAATTATTGCTATGTTAAAGATTAGGTCTACCATTTTATTTTTTGTTTTGTCTTTTACCTTAGTTTCTCAATCCTGTGTTTCTCTTATTTTGCCTTCTTGTGGGTTACTTAAACATTTTTTGGTAAGTCCATTTTAATCTAATTTATTTATAATCATTTGTGTATACTGTTTGTATAGTTTTCTTAGTGGTTGCTTTTGGCCTTACACTATACATATGTAACTTATCATAGCCTACTGGAATCTGTCTTTTATTACTTCAAGTGAAGTTTCAAAATTTTACTTCCATTTAGGCCTCTTAATAGTCCCCAGTTTTAAAGTATGATTTTCTGTAGTATTTCCTCTATATACATTGAGAACCACATCAGATGGTGTCATAATTTTTGCTTTGACCATCATAGGGAATTTAAGAAACTCATGAGACTAATGATAGTCTCTTATATTTATCCCACTTGTTTTCACCCATTCCATTGTTCGCCTTTTCTTTCTGAAGTTGCCAGTCTTCTGTTATTGTTTTTTATGTTTTCATAACAGTAGGTGATATCTGGGCTTTCCAGTGCCATTGGATATGAGTTTCAGGAAACACTGAGCCTGGCTCACTTAATGCTACTGAGTTGGAGGGTTTGTATACGTTGGGCCTGTTGGCACAGCAGATGCTAGCAGATTAGACTAATGCTGATGGGACTAGTGCCACAGGAGGATGCATTCCCATTCAGGCTATGCTGCTGCTACAGTAGATCAAATCCCCCTCTACCCCAAGTGTGGGGCAGTGACCTGCTGCTGTCACTGCTTCTTTATTAGGCTGCTTTCGCCTCAGGTGTGTGGTGGGATCCCTTGGAAGCTGCTGCTGCTGTGAATCACAGGGTTAAATTCATTTTAGAAATACTTAAATATAAATATATAGCCTGGCTCTTGTAGGACCTCTGTATTTGTTTTTTATTGCTTTCATACGAATTACCACAAATTGAGTGACTCAAAACATCGTAAATTTATTACCTTACAAGTCTGACATTGGTCTCAGTTGAGTAAAGTAAAAGTGTTGGCAGGATCGACAGATGAATGGATAAAGCTGTGGCACATATATACAATGGACTATTACTCAGCCATAAAAAGAAATGAAATTGAGTTATTTGTAGTGAGGTGGATTGACCTAGAGACTGTCATACAGAGTGAAGTAAGTCAGAAAGAGAAAAACAAATACCGTATGCTAACACATATATATGGAATCTAAAAAAAAAGAAAAAATGGTTATGAAGAACCTAGGGGCAGGACAGGAATAAAGACTCAGCCATAGAGAATGGACTTGAGGACACAGGGAGGGGGAAGGGTAATCTGGGATGAAGTGAGAGAGTGGCATGGACATATATACACTACCAAATGTAAACTAGATAGCTAGTGGGAAGCAGCCACAAAGCACAGGGAGTGGAATCCTGCAGTGTTTGCTGATGGGTCATTTTGGAAGAGCTGACTTTCAGTCTGAAGCTCTGCCTGTTTGCATCTGAAGAATCTGCATTTAAGGAGAGGGTGTATGAGGAAGGGGGTGTATGGGACAAAGGTGTCCTGGGTGCAGATGAGCCAGGACCTGACCAGCTGCCTTTTGTGTCCTCTGGTCCCATCTCTTGGTCTGTGCCTCATCTGCATCATCACTGTCCCCGCTGGCACCCCTGGGGTGTTGTTGTCTGAGTGAGATTCCCCTGGTGCCCCTGCTCTCCTCCCCTCCTCCTGCTGGTTGGGGAGGGAACTGCTTATTGTGTGGTCTGTACTCCTGAGGCACGAAGGACCCTGTAGCATGGACCTGCAGAGTGTGGGATGTGGTCCCAAGAGCATGGGGCCCACATAGGACACAACATCGGGGCATGACCAGTATTAGGGCTGCCTCATCACTGACAGGGAATGTTGTCCAGATCCTGCTCGGGAGGGTGTGGTGGGTGGCCTGGGACCCTAGAGGCCCCATTCCTATCCTGGAGCTTGGAAAGTGCATCCCCATGGGCTCCAGATTCACCCCATATCTCAGCCATATCCCTCTGTCCTGTCTTTGAACTCAGGAAAACGAGCTCTCTTGTCCACAACATAGGCCTGGTCCTGTTGGTATTAGGATTCTTTAAGTTAGGCATCCTGGGATAGCTCTTTTTAGGCCTGAGAAGGAACAACTCAGGAGTGTACAACAATTTCAGATGAAACTGATATTCAATGACTATCTCTAACTACTCGGTTGTTGACTTCTATTAGTCATTATTCTCCTGGTTTTAGCTCTGATGTGGGGATTACAGAGGAGTCAACATTTAAATCTTCATAATCTGTGTATTTGTAGCTTCAGTATCATTACTGACCCATAGTTTTTATGGTTTGGGAAGAGTTATTGATTTCATGTGTCATGTAAAGGATTCACAATGATGATAGGGCAATTAAGATTACAATAATGGCTAGTAAATTGTTCACATTTTCTCTACCTGTGCATCTATTCTATGCATATGAGTTAGTTTAGATGTCAATATTAGTGAAATGATATAGAGGACTAGAGAACTTATTTTAAAAATCACTATTAATGTGTGATGATGAAAATGTAAAAGTCCTTCCGTAATCGGTGATGTTGTATCTTGAGAGCCTAGATGAAACTGATATGCCTTAGTGATATACAGGATTTTAGCCTATGATTTAACTTTGACAAAGCTACATCACTTTTTACTTTTATCTCATTTATTGAGAAAGACATAATTGTTATGGTGTTGGCTTGAAACTGGTTGAGAAGGACTTGAGTCCTTCCTTATTTTACATTTACATAGGTAGGATGTTGAAACATAGGATATGGTGGAGGGCATTCGTGTAACCATTCTAGGTTAGGAGTAGCAATTTCCACTGCTAAGACTTCTTGTTTAGACGCAAATGCTTTTCAAAGTATGAAGATTATTAGCATTACTGCTGCTACTGAGATGAATGAGCCTAAAGATAAAATATTTCATGTTGTGTGTGCCTCAGGGTACTCAGACTAATGTAGTGACATCCCTGAGAGGCCAAGAAAGTGCTGCAGGAAGTCATATTTACTACTACAAATATACTTGTGAAGTGAATTTTTGCTCATGCTGAGTTAACTGTATAACCTGAGAATAGTGGGAATCAGTGTAGGAAGCCTCCTATAATAGTGAAGACTGCTCCCATGGACATTAGGTCATGGAAGTGTGCTACTACATAGTATGTATCCTGGAGGACAATGTCTGGGGATGAGTTGGCTAAGATGATTCCTGTCAAACCACCTACTGTAAAAAGAAAAACTAAAGCCTAAAACTCATAGTATAGTGGGAGGTCATATAATATTACCTCCGTGAACAGTTGCTAACCAGGGACTTCCCTGGTGACACAGTGGTTAAGAATTCGCCTGCCAATGCAGGGGACATGGGTTCGAGCCCTCGTCTGGGAAGATTCCGCATGCCGCGGAGCAAAAAGCCCGTGCACCACAACTACTGAGCTGCCCTCTAGAGCCCGCAAGCCACAACTACTGAAGCCCACGCGCCTAGAGGCTGTGCTCTGCAACAAGAGACGCCACTGCAATGAAAAGGCCGTGCACCGCAACCAGAGAAAGCCCACGTGCAGCAACCAAGACCCAACGCAGCCAAAAAAAAAAGAAACGAGAAAGAAAACTTAAATAAAGAGTTGCTAATCAGCTAGATACTTTTACTCCTGTAGGGATAGAAGTAATTACGGTAGCTGATGCAAAGTATGCTCCTGAGTCAACAGCTATCCCTATGGTAAACATATGATGGGCCCACAAGAGAAATCCTAAAAAGCCAGTGGACATGACTCATACTAGTCCCAAATAGCTGAAAGGCACTTTTTGTCCTAAATAGTATGTAATGATATGTGAGATTATAACAAAGCCTGGTAGGCCATGAATACAGACTTCAGGGTGACCAAAGAGTCAAAATAGCTGTTGGTATAGGATTCAGTCTCCTCCTGCAGGGTCAAAGAAAGTAGTGTTTAGATTTCTATCTCTTAACAATATGGCAATTCTGGCTGCTCAGACTGAGAGTGGTAATTATGTAATATGTCTATAGTTGGGAAAGATTAAACAAATACTGGTGTTTGGTATTGGGATATGACTGCTAGTTTTGTATTAAAGACTATAGTAATAAAAGTAATAGCACCAAGAATTGAAGAGACACCTGCTAAATGTAAGGAGAAAATGGTTAGGTCGACAGAGGCTCCTTCATGGGCCAGATTGCAGGCTAGAGCTGAATATAGGGTTCCACTTGTACCAGAACCAGCTTCTACTATTGGTGATATGAGTAGGAGTAAGAATGATGGGGGAAGTAGTCAAAAGTTTATATGATATATTGGGGGAAATGCTACCTCAGGTGCCCCAGTTATTAGTGGCCCAAGTCAGTTTTCAAACCCTGAAATCATAATGGGTACAACTATAAAGAAAATTATTACAAGTGCAGGGACTGTTATGACTACCTTACAGATTTGGGCATCTCCAAGTAGCGCTCCAGGTTAGCATAGCTCAGCCAGGATTAATATACTTAAGGCGCTGCCTGCTACTCCAGCTCAAGCACCAAATAGTAAAGATAAAATGCCGATATCTTTGTGATTTATTGAAGATAATCAGCAGTGTATGAACAGAGGTAAAATGACTGAACTAGCATTCGACTGTAAATCTAAAGACAGAGATTGAGCCCTCTTTCTGGCAAACCCTGTGGTGAATCAACAGATTGAATTGTAACTTGAGAGAAGCAGCTTCAATTCTGCTGGTGATTTTCCTGCCTTTTTTTTTCTTCTTTTTTCTTTCTCAAAGGCAGGAGAAGTAGATTGAAGCCAGTTGACTAGAGGATTTGCCTGTTAACTAAAATTTCCTGGGGTTAAAACTCATCAATCTCGTAAGGATTTGGCTTAATTACAGTGTTTGCTTTGCATTCAATTGATATAGGAGAAAGTCCTGCAGTCCTTATTTTTAGAAATTAAGTAAATTGTACTTGTTTAGGGTTTTGAAAGCTCTTGGTCTAAACTAACCTAAATTCCTAGTCCAGCACTGATAGGATGGGTGTTATGGGTAGTAACCGTGTGGCTATTATGATGAGTAATGATAGGAAAGTTATTTGTTTTGTATGTTCAAATTGTTGTACTTTTGTGTTGTTTAATGAAGGGAATATAGTTAGTGATGTGGAGTATGTTAGCTGCAAGTAGAAATATATGCTGAGGACTGCTGTGATGGCTATTAGTGTTGGTAGAATGATGTTATCATTTTTGTTATCTCTTGGATAATTATTCATTTGGGTCAAAACCCTGATAATGGTGGGCGACCTCCTAATGACACTATAATGCTGAGGATAAGGATCCTGATGGGAGGTGTTTTATCTCGTGTGTGATAATGATACCCTTGTAGTACATGATCTGGGTATAAATAGGAAGAAGATAGTGTTGTTATGATATAAATTAGTATGTTTAGGATTGTTATACTTGGAATATACATTATAATAGCTGTTATTCATCCTATATGGGCAACTGATGAGGAGGCTGTAATTTTTTCCAGGTGAGTATGGCTAAGTCTGCCTCAGCGTCCAACTATGATTTATAATATCACTATGATTAACAGTATGTTTAGGTTGATGGATGGTGACATGTGGTATAAAACTGATAGGGGTGCAATTTTGTCATGTTGATAGCATCAGGCCTGCTGTTCATGGAATGCCTTGAGTTACTTCGGGCACTCAGAAGTGAAATGGGGAATGTCCTACTTTTGTGACAAGGACGATTGTCATGATAGTGGATGCTGCTGGATTAAAGATTTTTGTAATTCATTGTGTTCTTTGACCAGAGTATATTAGATTAATGATAATAGCCATTATAAGTAGTATTGATGTGGTGGATTGTTTTAGAAAATATTTGTTGGATGCTTCTGTAGCTTATGGGTTCATGTTTTTTATTAGAATGGGGATACCATTAACCAGTGTGAGCTTGTTACTACAATTATATTTCCTGAAATAATGGTCAGTAGAATGATAGTAAAAACAATGAGAGTTTATTAGTACAGGAAGGATATACAACAATATTTTGGGGGTATGGGCCTTGAAGCTTTCTTAGAGAACCTTACTATATAGCATTGTGGTGTAATGTGGTAGCATGGAGAATGTAAAATTCTTAGAAATAAGTTCAATTCCAGGAATAAGCGCATTTAAACCTCTATCATTTACTTTATCAAAGTAACTCTTTAGTCAAACATAATTCTTAAGTTTGCTGTGGGTTGCCTGGTATGATGACAGGTAGTGAAAACTCTCATATACATAGGGCTAATGTTAGTAGTAAAAAATATTTTTATAAGAGATGTATACGTTGATCATATCAAAATTGTGGGTAGGATGCTTGAATTCATAGAAAGGAGATTGTTAGATGTGTTTTAATGATGACTTGGGCTGTATATAATTCTGGCACGTAGGGATTGTCAAATGCTCCTAAAAATAGAATGTTGTGAAAATGTTTATTATAAGGAAATTGACATATTCTCTAGGAAGGACGGGGTGAATGGGCCTGCTACATTTTCTACATTGAAGACATATACAGGTTTTGATTCTACTTCTGTTAAATCAAGTGGGGCTTCATTGGATTTCTGCTACTGTGGAGATAATCAAATTCTGGGTAAGGGTCAGGAGAAAATTAGTCATAGGTGTTCTTGTGTAATAATTACTGTTGAAAGTGTAAATGATCCATTTAGCATTAGGACTGAGAATAGAATAACTGCCAGCAAGACTTCATATGAGATTGTCTGTGCTACTGTCCGTAGAGCTCCAGTGAGTGAGTATTTTGAATCTGAAGCTCAACCAGATCAGAGGATGGAATAAATGGCTAGGCTTGATATGGCTAACATAAATAGTATGCCTACATTTATATTAATTAGTGGATAAGATATGGGAAGAGGAATTCATGTTGTGAGAGCCATGGTTAAGGCTAGCATTGGGGCAATAATATATAAATTGATGATGTTGATGGTCATGGTGGTTCTTTAAGAAATAATTTGAATGTCTCAGTAATGGGTTGTAATAATCCATAGGGGCTGATGACTTTTGGCCCTTTCTGGATTTGTATATAGCCTAGGATTCTCCATTTAGTTAATATGAGGACTGCTATGGTGAATTAAATTGGGTACTTTGTGAAAGAATGTTGATTATAAACATATTCTTAGGAAGAGAACTTGAACCACTGCAGATAAATGTTTCAGTTTTACCTAATTACCGGGCTCTGCCACCGTAACAAACCCTGTTCTACAGTAGGGTATGTATAAATTAACTGAATGTAGATTATATCATCATTTGGTTTGAAGACATTTTGTAAAGTAAGCCGTATTGCTCTTGTCCTTTCATACTGGAAGAAATCTGCAATAGACAGAAACCAACCAGGATGACTCCAGTCTGAACTCAGATCACGTGAGACTTTAATCGTTGAACAAACAGACAATTAATAGCAGTTATGCCATTGAAATGTCGTGATCCAGCATCAAGGTCATAAAACATATTGCCGATATGAACTCCAGAATACAATTACTCTGTTATCCCTAGTAAAACTTGTTCCGTTGATCAGTGGTTTAGAAGAACAGGTGATAAAGCATTTTGACTAGCTGGTCTAGATTTTAATCACTCAGAGGCAGTTTTATTCTCCAAAAAATAAATGGCGCACGGGCTCAAGGCACACCATCTTCAGTACTTGTGGCACGCAGGCTCAGTAGTTGTGGCCCACTGGCTTAGTTGCTCCGTGGCACGTGGGAAATTCCCAGACCAGGGATCGAACCGGGTCCCCTGCATTGGCAGGCGAATTCTTAACCACTGCATCACCAGGGAAGTCCCAGAATCGCAGTCTCCCTTTTAATATACCTTAAGCCCAAAGAATCCATGGAAAATTGTTACAGAAAATAAGGCAAAAAAATATTGTAAGGACTATAACAGAAGCATATAGTACACAGTTCATATAGACACATCCCAAGCAGTTACAAAGTATATTAAAAGGGAGACTGCGATTTTAAAAAAATAAGATAAATTATACCCACAAACTCCTAGTCTTTCCTGAAACATTGCAATCTGAAACCCTATTGTAGGAAGCAGAAGATTCCAGGAGACATTCTACAAATGAAGGACTCTAAACCCTGTGGTTGGAAAAGGAATTCTGGAAGGAAGGTATCCTCACCCAAGGAGAGCAGGTTCCTATACTTCTCTAACATCACACCCCTGTACAATTCCCATTGATCTTGGTCCAGGCATTGTCACTCCTCTTGAGAGAAATCTATGGCCACATCCTGGAATGGCAGCAGTCCCTGAAATTAAAAGTACACATGCCATGTGGCCACGGGAAGAGTTCATAATGTGACCCAAGAAGAAAACAGCAAGTTAAGAGAAGTGCTTTTAATTTAGAAGACTGTCTTCAATTATCCACTAATATATATATATTTACAAAGTAACTTTCTCTACCTTATTTGTAACTACAAGAAAAGAGTATGGCATGTGATCCACAAAACCAGTGTAGAGACTATACTTATCTGGAAAAGAAATGATAAAATGATGGTTTCAACACAGGCATATGCATTTTTGAGTGTTTTATTTATATCAAACTGGATAAAATGTGTGTATTTCTCAGACAGAAAAGACATGTCGAGGTAGAAATGTACCTTTCAACTATTCATGGGTACCCAAGTACACTGGGGAGATTGTAAAAGTGCAGATCGTGATTCAGTAGGTCTGGTGGGCCTGAGTTCTATTTTTTCCTCAAGCTCATTTTTAACTAGTGATGCCACAGTCTCTGATTCATTAACCACAGTTGGGAATAGCAGAGACATAATTAGAAAGGTAAAAATTCGTATTTAACTTTGAACTTAAAGTGTTTTATGGATTTTACACCTTTAATAGAATAGTAAGCACAGCAGCAACAATCATTTGTGAATATTTACTATAGACTGTATCTTTCTTTCTTGTGTAGGATTCCAGGAAAAAGGCCTGGGCTGCGGCCACAGTGGGCGGGGCCCCCAGGCCGGGCCGCCCCTCCAGGACCCCCGGAAGGGCTCCTGGAGGCTCCAGGCGGCTCCTCCCCCGGCGCCGCCCTCCCTCCCGGAAGGCCTGGGGGCAGAGCGGTCCCACCTCCTCGCCCAGAACGATCCCGCGTTTTCGCAGAGCTGGAACTCCCGGCTCGGGGTCTCTTGCCTCCGCCGTCACTAAAGTGCCCCGGAGCCCGAGGGGAGGGCGGCCTCACTGAGGCTGCCGGCTCTGGAGGGGCCCCGGCCGCCAAAGCCGCGACAGTCCTGGGGACCGCGGGCCGGGTAAGTGGGCGCCAACCCTCCTCCTGGTCTGGTGCCCGGGCGTCAGTGCAAGACCAGCTTCTGAGGGGCAGGGGTTCGCTGCCACCCACCGCTGCTGTGCAGAAAGAGCAGCCCCTAGCGTTCTGGTCCCGGGGAACGTCGGTCCCTTCTCTCGCCCCTGCCCTCGGCCTGGCTCGCGGGGCCTGGTGGGCGTGGGGAGTGGGTCGGCCTGAGCGTCCTGAGGGGAAACGGGGAAAGGGAGGCGCAGGGTCCGGTTGGAGCGTCAGCGCCCCTCCTCCTGACTGCGGGGAAAGCGGCTGAAAACGCATCCCCAGGCTCGGAGGTCCCTTGTTCAGCCGAGTCTCTCTGCGCTCCTTCCTCCCTGAGCTAAAGTACTGGGGGGAGGGGACAGGGGAGGGGAATGGCGCAGGTAATGGGGAACATCAAAAGGTGATTGTTAACTAAGGAAAACCAGCTCTCCCAAGGTGAGGAATGTAGCGCTTTTCTTTGTATGGGAAGATGCAAGCGTCTGGGCTCACTGAAATCCTTCCTTTGATATGCACCTCAGCTCTCTGGGGCCAGCATTCTGTATTTGCATATCCTGAGTTCCTCAGGGCCCACCGGCTCACATTGGAGGGCTGCAAGTGCTGATGACTGTGACATCCTTTTTTTACTGATATGGCAAGAAATATTCCATTTCTTACAGGCTTGAGGGGCAGAGAGTGAAAAAGAGTAGGAGAATCTCACTCAGCATGTAATTTGGCATATATATATATATATATATATATATATATATATATATATATATATATATATATATATAAAATATTTATATTTAACTGTGCTAATAGAGGCTCTCAATTCCAATCAATTTGTACTACTGCCCTCTATGTATTAATTTCATCAATATCATATGATAAATGCCTATAAATTTGACGTAATCCATTTAAACAGGATAATGATTTTTAAAGGAAACATAATAGAAATATAACAACAAAACCCTTACCACCAAAGGCTGTGTGTGGAACAACCTAAATACATGTTCCATTGTTAAAATATTGAAAGACGTATTCAGTAGAAATATCAACAAAATGAAAAATAATAAGGGCAACGGAATGCTGAAATGTTGTATCTTTATCATTAAAGTGGCAGAAAATCATTTATTAGTAGGCAGTGAGGGCAGAGGATGCCTGATTTTTATATCTTTTTCATATTTGTGCAGTTGTTTCAGCAAGTAACTTAAAGACAAAATGGAAAAACAAGGAGGTTTGTGCCTGAGATCATGTTGATGTGAAACCAGGGATGGCCACCTTGTGCCAGGTGCGTGAAGTTTACCTGGCCAGGTAGACCGCAGAGCTCCTGAGAAGCCAGGGTTGGAATTCTTCTGCTGGGTGCCCCTTAGCTTCTGTGACTTGATTGATTTTGAGTCATGTTGGGGGATAGACCTGATCACAGGAAATGGGTGGAAATAGAGTGATTTGGGGAGCAGCTAACGACATTCATCACAGCTCATGGCCTGATTGAATTTTAAAGAAACAGGAAAACAAATGCTTCTTATGGAATCAGAGAATGTGAGGGCTGGACAATCCCAGAAAATGAGAAACACCCATCCCATTTTCCAGATGAGAAAACAGAGGCCCAGCAAGGTGAAATCCCTCACCTAAGTTGCACCTGTCTCTCCTCCCCACTACATGGTTCATGAAAGTAGGACTCTTCCTGTCTTGATCACTGCTGAACTCCAAACAGGGCCAGGCATCTAGCAGCTGCTTCAAAAATTTTGGTTGGGCTTCCCTGGTGGTGCGGTGGTTGAGAATCTGCCTGCCAATGCAGGGGACGTGGGTTCGAGTCCTGGTCTGGGAAGATCCCACATGCCGCGGAGCAACTCGGCCTGTGAGCCACAATTACTGAGCCTGCATGTCTGGAGCCTGTGCTTGGCAACGAGAGGCCACGATCGTGAGAGGCCCGCGCACAGCGATGAAGAGTGGCCCACGCTTGCCACAACTAGAGAAAGCCCTCGCACAGAAACGAGGACCCAACACAGCCATACATACATACATACATACATACATAAAAAGAATGTAAGCAGACAAGAATAGCATTAAAAAAATAAAAAATAAAAAAAAAATTTTGGTTGACTGGATGAACAACGCTATTTCTTTCTTTCTCACTCTTATTCAGGACTGTGCCAAGAACTCCCCAGGTTGCAATGTAATTTGATAAATGTAAATATTAATTGAGTTTTGTTGTGATGAGGGCTTAGGCTTTGAAGGTTACAGACTTGGTTCAGATCCTGGTTCTGCCACTCAATAGCTGTTTGGCTTTGGGAAAATTACTAAACCTCTCTGAGCTTACTTCCTCCTTTGTAAAGTGGGGATAAAACTATCTGAGCCAGCAGAGCACCTGCATCAGGGATGTGCACTAAGTATTGGTCTTTCTCACTCTCCCACTCCTTCCCTCTGTTCTTCCCCAAGAAGATGTATAGAAGGATATAGTAGTTTTTTTAAAAAATTAATTATTTTTGGCTGCGTTTGGTCTTCATTGCTGCGTGTGGGCTTTCTCTAGTTGCAGTGAGCGGAGGTTACTGTTTGTTGCGGTGCGCGGGCTTCTCATTGTGGTGGATTCTCTTGTTGCGCTTGTTGTGGAGCACCGGCTTTAGGCGCGCAGGCTTCAGTAGTTGTGGCCTCCAGGCTCAGTAGTTGTGGCACATGGGCTTAGCTGCTCCGCAGCATTTGGGATCTTCCCTGACCAGGACTCGAGCCCAGGTCCCCTGCCTTGGCAGGCAGATTCTTAACCACTGCGCCACCAGGGAAGTCCAATATAGTACTTTTTAAAAAGGGGTTTTAATTTATTTCAGAAAATATACATTTTTCTTGTAGAAAAGTTTATTCCCCTATAGAAACATAAACACGCAAACCACTCCAAATGCTGTATTCTATGGGTTAGATATTATCAGTCACATTTTATAAGTAATTGGGCAAATGCCAAAGCACTAGCTACTGGGGAGTAAGAAGACTCAAATCTGGGGTGCCCCCCACCCCAATTTCAAGAGCATGGTGTGTTTTTCAAATCCATGTTTCATCTGGTCTTTGTTTCTCATCCATATTCTGTGTCTGCCTTTCTCCAGAAGGCTCAGATCCTCCTCTTTCACACCCTCCCGGCTGGCTGTGCCCCAGCTCCCGCCCTGGAACCTCTGCATGCCTGGGTGTGCCTGCTCCCCCTGTGCATCACCAGCTTTGCCAGGGAGCTGCTGTATCGTGCACTGCTTGCTGTGCCCAGAGTACCTGGACCCTTCTGGTCCATGAAGTACACCCTCATCACCATGTGTGCACGCCCATCCCCTTACCTTATATCCTGCCTCTAAGCCAGGGTTGGGGGTGACTACAGTGTGCATTCAGCTGTGTGAGGTGCTGGGATCAAAGTGAAGTTCCCAACTTTTGAAGTTGCAGGCTTGAGGGGCATACAGTGATTTAAAATCAGGTCACCTGACTTAAAGGGGGGACTGATTGATTTAAAGCCAAGGCAGCTGACTTAAAGCCTGCGTCCCTCAGCTGCAAGACGAGACCAGCTTTGGCGGTGCACGGGTTCGCTCCAAGCCAGGACTGCTGTTCAGGAAGAGCTTCCAGTAGTGCCTTAGTGCAGGGGGACTTGGTCCGTGGTCTTGCCCCTGCCCTCAGAGGGGGGCCACCTGCTCTTCTGGAGAATCAGGGAGGGGGAAGTGCAGAGTCCCAGCTGGAGTTGCGTCACCCTTGTCTGATGGCAAGGAAAGGGGGGCGGGGCTGTGTGGTGTCCTGGGGCTGGACTCACCAGGTTGACTCAGCCTCTCAGCCCCCTAACCTCCCCTCACACACCCCACAAGAGTTTTCAGTAATATGTAATTGCGCCTTAGGTTCTCGGTCTTCAAACTCATACCCAGGCTCCCAGATCCCTTGATTCAGCCTATTCCTCTGTGCTCTTTCTTCTATTACATACAGTCCGAGAGGGAGGGGCTGGGGGATGGGACTGGAGCGATCCCGGCAGCACTGGCCTCAGCTGACTAAAGAGATCCGGGGCCTGCGCTATCACACGTGTGCGAGGACCCTTAAGGCGGAATCGAGGGGGCCAGTTAGAGGCAGTGCTTGCTGCCTCAAGTGAGTATGGATCACCGTCGGGTGGGGAGCACGCTGACCCCTGAGAAGTACTGTTAGGAGGATGTGTTCCTCCTTCGGCTTCAAGGACGTGGGTAGGCTTCAGGGCTCCAGTTCCTCTCCAGGCCTCCAGGTCCGACTGCACCGCAGCGGGCTTGCAGACCTGTCTTCCTGTCCCAGAACTTGCCAGGCTCCAGGAAGAATCCAGACTGCAGAAATGGTGCCTGAGCACTCCAGCGTAAGAAGTGCTGTCCCTGGGGACCCAACAGTGGAGGGAGGAAGGGTGAAGGGACTGGGGGTTAGGGTCAGGAGGGGTGGCTGCCCTGGGAGACATTGAGAGAGAAATATCGCCCCCCACACCCCTGCCCCTGCAACTGACCCATTGATGCCATAGGATCTCGGGGCCTTTTAGTCAGAGATGCCTCTGCTTCTTTACTCCTGTGTTCAAAACTATGCAAAACCAACTCTTCATCCTCTTGCTGCCTTGCCAGGACTTTTAAAGCACTGTTCTTTTGAAGCACTCGTTCCCTAAACTGCAGTTTGGAGCTGTCCCAGCTATTTAAAAGTGTTCTCCTTAAACTGAGACTAAATCCTACTCTTTTGGGAAAATGTCCTTAACTTCATTGGAGATCATCTTTTCTGCCCATTTCTTCCTTCTACTGCCCTCTTAAGAACCCCTGTGCTCAAAGAGCTTGGTGATTTATTTTTTGCTTGATGTCAAAAAGAAACCTTCCCCATGCACCCCAAAAAGCTTTCCTGGATCATAGGTGTTTCACAACCATGACAGTGTTTTGCAGTTAGTATACACTGGGTAGAGTGCCTAGCAATCCCTCCAAGAGCCAGAGGTGAGCAAGACCTTTGCTTAGTTGATTGGATGTCCTTCAAGTTTAGGAAGGTACCATTCTTATGACCCAGGAGATAAGACAGAGCCCTGGATGGCTGTGGCTGTGATTAGATAACTTCTGATGATTTTATTTCCCTTACTGAGCTGCTGCTTCTAGGTTAATTTCATTTCATTACCTGTCCATTTTTAAAGAAAGACTGACAAAGTCACTGGAATAGGTCAGGAGTCTGAGCTCAGGGTTGGTCAAAGGTACTCACAGGGAGGAAGGTGGATAAAAATAGGTGGGTAAATAGGAGGGTTGGCAAGTACAGCCAGGACACCCGTGTTCATCGTGCATACTAATAAAGGCCAGAATCTCCTCATTTATCTCTGGTGGGAAGTTCTGATGGTTTCACAGGATCAAATTCAAGTCATATTCAAACTAGGGGCTTTCCCTGAGCATAAAAGGAAGTATCCATCCCTAGCAGGAGTCGCTGCAGAGGAATAAAGACGTAGCTGTAGAGAATGGACTTAAGGACACAGGGAGGGGCAAGGGTAAGCTGGGATGAAGTGAGAGAGTGGCATGGACATATATACACTACCAAAGGTGAAATAGATAGCTATTGGGAAGCAGCTGCATACAGCACAGGGAGATCAGCTCAGTGCTTTGTGACCACCTAGAGGGGTGGGTTAGGGAAGGTGGGAAGGAGACACAAGAGGGAGAGGATATGGGAATATATGTATACGAATAGTTGATTCACTTTGTTATACAGCAGAAGCTAACACAACAAGGTAAAGTAATTATGCTCCAAGAAATATGTTAACAATAGCAACAACAAAAAAACCCAAATCTAAGTCAATCAAGCCAACGGAGACATTGTATGTGTTTATAGTTCAAGAAATCCACAAGAGAATCCTTTATTCTGTAGGCAATGAATTGTCCATTCGAAAAGAAAAAAACTTTCTAAAATGTTGTTTTTCCATTTATTGTTCAGAACATCCTTTTTATACCTCTGAATTTCTTACTATTCAAAGCCAAGTCACGTGAGTTACAGGGAAGCAGCTGATTGATTTAAAGTTGGGTCATGTGATTTAAAAACCAGTGGCAGTTGTTTGATTTAAATCCCAGTTAAATGACATGAGGAAGGGGTGCTAGAAACTGCTTTTTCATCTCTGGCTCAGAATATCATATTTACCTTGGTTCTTCTTATGATTTAGAAAACTTGTGCTGTCTCTCCTTGGAATCATCAGGAGAAAAATACAGTATTTCAGGTTCATTCTTGATACCAACTTCTCACAGTTAAGGTGTATTGACTAAAAGATCTTCCTTCTTCAAGAGATTCCAAACTTCTGTAAGACACTTCATTGTAATTGGAGAAAAAAGAAGAATGAAATCAGGCCAGCAGCTGCAGGAGACCAAGGCAGCCCTCATGACTAGGGAAGGAGAAGGAAGGGCTGAGAGTTGGCTTTAGAGCAGACAACCTCCAGAGGGCGCTGAAGCACGGGCAGAGCCCACCTGCCACTCCCAGTTTGGCACTCCAGGGTCAGATTTGGGTTTGGAGATGGGGTTGCTGTAACCCCAAGGAGGTGAGCAGAGAGGAGGAGTTGATTACCTCTGATTATCCTCTGACTCTCTGATTTGATTATCCTCTGACTCTCTGGCCCAAATTGCCTGACGTCACAGGGGGGGGGCAGAGTTTTGCTTTCAGCAACTGATGGGACACTTCCAGGCTGGTCGGGTCGCCCAGTGGCCCGACAGCCTGACAGGCTGACTGCGGTATGATCGCCCTTCTTTTCTCCAGAATCTGTACATCAGGAGGTGCATGGGTGTGGGAGCCCATTCACCGCCACCCCCCACCCCCAGGGGGGATGGCACCTTCCCTGGCTGTACCCTATGATCACCAGGTGCTTGAAATGAATGCAAGATTTTTGACTTCAAGGAAAAGCTCACGTAACCACTTCTGCCTCATAATGTGTGGGATTTACTATAATGGAAGGACATTATAAAGAACAGGTAGAAAACTCACCTGTTGGTCTCCATGTAGGAGTTAATTTTGCATGAATCCCTCCTACATGAGTAGATAGCAGAGGTTTATTTTTGTTCCCGTGTGTGTAGTTGTGTCAGAGGATGTAGGTATGGTGATTTGAAGCCGTCAAAGAAATATTCTCAGAACTCTCAAGACTTCTCTTGATTGGAACCGAAAGAGACCTGGAAAAGGAGGAAAAGAAAAGGAGGAGGGAGAAAGAATGACTGTTTCTCAGTAAATTCACCTTCCTGGTTGATTGTTCTCTCTTCTCATTTCTTTTAACTTCCATGTATGTCTAGTGGAATAATGTAGAAAGGCTGATTTTTATGCTTTAAAAGATTTTACATCACAAAGAAACTAGAAGTGGCTAACAGAACTTATTCAAATCAATTTTACCTAGAGACTTTGATATTAAATTTGTATACTGAAATGGGTTTATCCAAATTTTCTCTTTCTTTTTGAGTGAATATTTGTAACATATTTTTGTAGATAATAATTTATCCTAGATATACAAAATTGTGAGAATGGGTACCATTTTTTACCACTTAAATGATTTCTTTTAAATGAATAGATTGTACACTTTAAATGCCAATGTTGTGTCTTACATGTTGTGTTTTAATTCCTGATTTCCAAAACTTGTGTTTATTTAATTGATTTCTATCTAATAATCTGTCTCCCCTTTATTGTTTCTTACTTTATATTTTATTGATCTATAGTTAATTTACATTATTATATTAGTTTCAGAGGTACAACAGTGATTCATAAATGTTTAGGTTCTTCTCCATTTATAGTTATTATAAAAGAGTGGCTGTATTCCCCATGCTATACAGTACACCACTGTAGATTATTGATTTTATACATAGTGGATTGTACCTCAAAATCTCCTACCACTATTTTGCTCCTCCACCCTATCTCTCCCTGCTGGTAACCACTAGTCTGTTCTTTAATCTGTGAGTCTGTTTTTTTGTTGTTGTTGTTTGTGTTGTATTCAAATTTTTAGATGCCACGTGTAAATGATAACATACCATGCTTGTTTTCTCATAACATACCATGCTTTTTTTCTCATAACATACCATGCTTGTTTTCTCTGCGGCTTATTTTACTAAGCATAATACCCTCCAAGTCCATCCATGTTCTTGCAAATGGCAAAATTTCATTTTTTGCTGAAGTCATCATAAAAAATCTTTTTTATCCACTAAGCTATTGATGAACACTTACTTTGACTCTGTATCTTGGCTATGGCAAATAACACTGTTATGAACATTGGGGTGCAGTTATTTTTTTGAAATAGTGTTTTTGTTTTCTTCTGATATACCCAAGAGTGAAACGGCTGGATATTATGGTAGTTCTATTTTTAGTTTTTTGTGGAACCTCCATTCTGCTTTCCACAGTAGCTGCACTAATTCACATTCAAATCAAGAGTGTACAAGAGTTTCCCTTTCTCCACATCCTCACTAACCTTTGTTACTTGTGATCTTTTTGATGACAGCCATTCTGACAAGACTGAGGTGATATATCTCATAGTTTTGATTTGCATTTTACTGCCGATTAGCTATGTTTAGCATCTTTGTGAGTTCTGGCTGTCTATCTGTATATTTTCCTTGGAAAAGTGTCTATTTAGGTCTTCTCATTTAAAAAAAAAGATTTTGGGTGTTTTTTTGATACTGAGTTGTATGTGCTCTTTCTGTAGTTTAGCTATGAACCCTTGCTTAGTCATCTTTTTGGTGTTAACCTCTTATCATGTGCAAATATTTTCTCTCCTTCAGCAGGTTGTCTTTTCATTTTGTCTTTGGTTACCTTTGCTGTGCAAAATCTTTTAAGTTTAGTGAAGTCCCATTTTTTTAGTTTTGCTTTTGTTTCATTTGCCTTAGTAGATTGAACTTAAAACTGTTGCTATCATTTATGTTGAAGAATGTTCTATATTTTCCTCTAGGGGTTTTATGGTTTCTGGTCCTACATTTAGGTGTTTATTCAGTTTTGCATTTATTTTATATATGGTGTTCTAAAATAATCTAATTTTATTCTTTTCCATGTAGCTGACCAGTTTTCCTAGTACCACTTATTGAAGAGACAGTTTTTTCTCCATATTGCCTGCTTTGTCATAAATCAATTAAATATAAGTGTGTGGGCTTATTTCTGGGATCTCTGTTCTCTTCCAGTGATCTTTGTGTCTGTTTTTGCTCTGGTACGATTCTCTCTGATTACTGTCACTTTGCAGTATAGTCTGAAGTCAAGGTGCGTGATGCCTCCAGCTCTGTTCTTTCTCAAGATTGTTTGGCTATTTGGGGCCTTTGTGTTTCTATACAAATTTTAAAATTACTTTTTCAAGTTCTGTGCAAATGCTTTGGTATTCTGATAGGGATTGCATTAAATCTGTTGCATTAAGACTGTCTTTGGTAGTATGGTTATTTTAAGAGTATTAATTCTTCCAGTCCATGCACATGCTATGTTTTTCCATCTTTTTGTGTTGCCTTCAACTTCTTTCACCAATGGCTGATAGATTTCTGAGCACATGTCTTTTTTTTATAGTGATTTCTTTAATTTATTTATTACTTATTTATTATTTATTTTTTGGCTGTGTTGGGTCTTCGTTTCTGTGCGAGGGCTTTCTCCAGCCGCGGCAAGCGGGGGCCACTCTTCATCGCGATGCGTGGGCCTCTCACTATCGTGGCCTCTCCTGTTGCGGAGCACAGGCTCCAGACGCGCAGGCTCAGTAGTTGTGGCTCACGGGCCCAGCTGTTCCGCAGAATGTGGGATCTTCCCAGACCAGGGCTCGAACCCATGTCCCCTGCATTGGCAGGCAGACTCTCAACCACTGCGCCACCAGGGAAGCCCTGAGCACATGTCTTTTACCTGCTTAGGTGTGTTTATTCCTAGGTATCTTATTCTTTTTGATGTGATTGCATATGGCATAGTTTTCTTAATTTTTCTTTCTGACAGCTTTGGGTTTTGTTTTTTCTTCTTTTTCTAATTCCTTCAGGTGTAGTGTTAGGTTGTTTATTTGATATTTTTCTTGTTTCCTAAGAAAAAGCTTGTATCACTATAACTTCCCCCGTGAACTGCGTTGGCTGTGTCCCATAGATTTTGGATCATTGTGTGTTCATTTTCATTTGTCTTGGGTATTTTTAGAATCCCTCTTTAATTTCTTCAGTGTTCCTTTCTTCCCTGTTTATTCCCTTCATCTGTGACGTGAGGACTATCTTTAATATTATGTTTGGATTTCTTTCAGTTTTGTGTGAGTGTGTATGTGTGTGATTATTTAAGTTGCTGAGCTCTTAATTTCACATGGACACTACCAACCATGCATTGTTACTCTCCTCCCCCACAGTTACTGAATTTGACCTTATATTTTACATCTACTTGTTTTGTGTGTCCCTTAACTTCTTATTGTGAATATAGATGGTTTTATTGCTGTTTTCTTTCATCCTTCCTATTAGCTGTGTACATGGTTGATTTACTACCTTTGTTGAATATTTGCCTTAACCAATGAGGTTTTTCCTTTAGTAAGTTTCCTTTCCTAATTTTTATGTTTCAGTCGTGGCCTTTTCTTTTTCACTTAGAAAAGCCCCCTTAAGATTTCTCATAAAGCTGGTTTGGCGATGCTGAGCTCTTTTAGTTTTGCTTCTCTGTAAAACTTTAGATCTCTCCATCAAATCTGAAGGAGAGCCTTGCTGGGTAGAGTATTTTTGGTTATGGGCTTTTCCCTTTCATGACTTTAAATATACCATGCCACTCCCTTCTGGCATGCAGAGGTTATCCTGAAAAGTCAGCTGATAACTTTATGCAAGTTCCCATGTTTGTAACTTGTTGCTTTTCCTTTGCTCCTTTTAATAGTGTCTTTTTATCTTTATTTTTTTTGCCATTTTAATTACAGTGAGTCTTGGTGTGGTCCTCTTTGGGTTGATCCTGTTTTGGCCTTACTGTGTTTACTGGCCTTGGATGTCTGTTTTCTTTCCCAGGTTACGGAAGTTTTCAGCTCGTATGTCTTCAGGTAGGTTCTACACTGCTTTCTCTTCCCTTTTGCTTCTGGGACCAGTATAATGCAAATATTAGTACACTTGATGTTGTTTCACAAGTCTGTTCAACTTTCCTCATTTCATTTTAATCTATTGTTTTACCGTTCATCTTCAGTGATTGCCAGTACTCTGTCCTTCAGTTTTCTGATTCATTCCTCTGTATCATTTAGTCTACAGTAGTTTCCTTTTAGTGTATTTTTCATTTCAGTTATTGCATTCCTCATCTCTGTTTTGTTGTTCTTTAATGGTCTAACTCTTTTTTAAAAACTTCTAACTTCTTGCTCTGGTCGTCCATTCTTCTCCTGAGTTCTTTGATCATCTTTACCGTCATTACCTTGAACTCTTTCTTGAGTAGATTGGCTATCTCCACTTCACTTAGATCTTCTTCTGAGTTCTTATCTTGTTCCTTCATTTGGATCGTGTTTCTGTGTCACCTCATTTTTCTTAACTTGCTGTTTTTATTGCTATGTATGTAGTAGGTTCGTTACATTTCCTGACCTTGGAGAAGTGGCCTTTTGTAGGAGAGGTCCTATGTGTCCCAGCAACCCAGTGTCCCCTGGTCACTAGAACTATATGTTCTAGGTGTACCCCCTATGTGGGCTGCTTGGGCTCTTCTGTTGTGGTGGGCTGACTACTGTGGGTGGTCTGGTAGGCTTGGCTGCCCCCAGACTGCTCGTTTGCCAGGCTCTGCCTAGTATGGAGGCTGTCTGTGCTGCTTGGTGAGACTAAATCATAAGGCAGCTGGCTGCACAACTCTGGGGGACACCAAATCTAGTGCTGGTTCACTTATGGGTAGAACTGCAGTCCAGGTGATAATCAGGGCTAGTGCCCAGTCACTGGTCCTGGGGCTATGCTGGCTACTGGGAGGAAGAGACAGGTCCTGAGTTCTGGCTGCAGGGCCCAGGAGTCTCAAAGTTGGTGTTGGATCACTGTTCCTGACACAGCTATCTCCAGGGTCTGGGGTATCCCTAATCTTGTGTTGGCATTCTGGTGGGCAGGGTCAGGACCCAGCTGAGTCCATGGCTGCTTCTGGCCTGCAAGTGAGTGTTCTGGTCACACAGGCTGCTGAGCTGTGGTATTCCTGGAGCTGGTGTGTGCCTGTTGGTGTATGAGGCTGATCCCAATGCTAGAGCAGGTTTGCTGTTGGGTAGGTCCAAGCTCCATCCAGTCCCTGTGCAGTTATCACCTGCCGATGGTGAGGCTGACTCCAAGGCCAGAGTAGGCTCACTTGTCAGAGGGGCCAGGGACTCTGGGGCTGGTGCCTGTCCACTGAGGTGTGGAGGCTGGTCCTGGGGCTTTTGGTGGCTGGGCCCATGTCCAGGGGCAGCTGTGCATTGAGAGGGTCTGAAGGCAGCCTGTTTGCCGGTGGGTGGGGCTATGCCCCTGCTCAGTTAGTTGCTTGGCCTGCAGCATCCTAGTACTTGTGTCTCTAGTCTGGTGGAAATGGGTAGGGCTAGGTCTTGAGGCTAAAAAGATAGAGGGAGGATTCTGAAATTATGCTTGCTGGTACCAGTGTCCACGAGGTAGAAGGAGCTCCCCCGAATGGCTGCTGCCAGTGTCTCTGTCCCTGAGGCTGTGCTGTAGTTGCCTCTTGCCTCTCTGGGAGACTCTCCAAGATCAGGAGGTAGGTGTGACCCGGGATCCTTTCAAATGACTGCTTCTGTTCTGATTCTCGGATCATGTGGGATTTTGTGAGCATCTTTTAAGAGTGGAATCTCTATTTCCCACAACCCTCTGGCTCTCTGGAAAATAAGTACTACTGGTCTTCAAAGCCCAACTTTCTAGGAACTCTTCTTTCCAGAACAGGATCCCTGGGCTTGGGAGCCTGATGTTGGCTTCATACCCCTTGCTACCTGGGAGCACCTCTGAAATTGTAATTATTCTCCCATTTGTGGGCCACCCACCTGGTGGTATGGGTCTTGACTCTACTGAGATTTTGCCCTTCCTTCCTGTCTTGTCGAGGTGCCGTCCTTATGTCTTTAGCTGTAAAACATCTTTTACGGTAGGTCCCGGTTTTTTTCATCAATTGCTGTTCTGTAAACTGTTGTGACTTTGGTGTGCCCATGAGAGGCATCAAGCTCTGGGTCTTTGAATGCTACCATATTGGACAATCTGTCCACTTCATTCTTAAATCATATTATTTAATTTTTCTTAGTATCTTATTTGATTAGCGACAGTTTGAAATTTATTATCACTCATGTTTACTTCGCCTGTTTAAAGAAATTGAATAGTGCATTCATTCATTTTGAAATGAAGGTAGTGACCTGTGAATTTCCATACCTCAAAAATCAAGGATAGGACAAAAGCCTTTTCTACCTGTGTTACCCTCAAACTCTGCACCCCACCCCAGCCTGGGGATTAACCTCTTGCACCCATGCTCACTTTCTTTTTTTGGACCATTAACCATCATTGCATCTGTATGTGTGTTGACAAAGTGAACTCTAGTCTTTCGAGTTTTTGAGTTTTGTTTTTTGGTTTAGGGAAGAGTCCTACTATGAATGTACATTTAGTGGTCTGCTGGAGTTCATATATAAACCTGTCAAGCACATTACTAGAATTGGAATTGCTTGTATATACACTTTGATAAATTTTAGAGACAATGGTAGAACAGAAGTGAATTGTATTTCAAATCCCACAGTATTTTCACACCATGAAAACCCTTCCCTGTTTAATATATTTGTGTGTAGTTTATCTTTATGCCCATACTATATTTCCCAGAGATGGGTAAGTGTTATGTTTCTTGCTAGCACATTTACCGTATTGTTCAAAGTCAGGCGTTTAGTGGTTTTAGCATGATCCTATTTCCATGAACTCGCAAATACAAGACCTTCTCTCACACTGTCTTTTACTCCCTGCTGTTTTATATTGCCCTCCTAATTCTCAGTCCTGGTCTTTCTTTATGTTCTTCATCAACCTGGATAGGTTATACTATTTTCTCCCTTATTTAAGACCAATAGAATAGAATAGAACACCCAGAAATAAACCCTGATATATGGCCATATGATTTTTGACAAGTTGCCAAGACTTTTCAAAGTAGAAAGGATAGTATTTTCAACAAATGGTGCTGAGAAGTCATGTTGTCAACATGCAAAAGTAGGAAGATGGACCCATACCTAACATCATATGCAAAAATTAATGAAAACGTATCAAGAAACTAACTATAAGACCTAATAAAATAAAAAGTCTTATTAGAAGATACAGGACAAGGGCTTTATGACATTGGATTTGGCAGTGTTTTCCTCAATATGAAACGACGGAACAACAAAGGTACAGCTAACAAAACAATTAAAAATGTGCAGTACATAATTTAAAAAAAAAATGTGTATCAAAGAAATGTAAACAGAATAAAATGGCAACCCACAAGATGGGAGAAAATATTTGATAGCCATGTATCTGACAAGAGATTTCTATTCAGAATATACAGAGAATTCCTACATCTCAACAAAAAGCAAACACCCTGATTCAAAAATGGATAAAAGACTTGAATGGATGGTTCTTCAAAAAGATGTACAAATGACTAAGCACTTGAATAGATGCTCCATATCACTAAATGCATGTTTATATATTTGTGTGCATGCATACACACACAAGCACACACACACATACACAAGCAGAAAGCAAGTATTGGTGAGGATGTGAGGGAGTTGGAACCATTGTGCTATGTCAGTGGGCATGTAGAATGATACAGCTGCTTTGCAAAAGAATATGGCAATTTTTCAGATATTGAAAAATAGAATTACTACATGATCCAAGAATTTTACTATGAGGTATACCCAAAGGAATTGAAATCAGAGTCTTAAATATTTGTACTCCAGTGTTTAGAGCAGTAATAATCAGAGTAGCTAAAATATGAAAGCAACCTAAGTGTTCATCCACTAGTTCCTGGATAAGCAAAGTGTGGTATACCCATATAACACAATATTATTCAGCCTTAAGAAGGAAAAGATCTAGGAATATGCTACAACATGGATGAATCTTGAGGAAATTTAGCTACCAAAAATGCCATTTTTTGTGACTTTTAGTGAGTCATAACAATATAACTACTTATTTCAATTATATGGGGTACTTAGTGTAGTCAAAACCATAGAAATTGGGGGGGTAATGATGCTTTTCAGGTGGTTATGGAACAAAAAGGAAAGTTATGTTTAAAGGATACAGAGTTACAGTTTTAAAACGTAGAAAAGAATTAGAAAGATAAATGGTGATGTTGATCACCCAATAATATGAATGTATTTAATATAACTGAACGGTGCACTTTATAATAATTAACATGTTATATTTTATGTTATTTGATTTTACCAACATACACAATTGGGAAAGAATGTAATATCAGGAAAGGGAGTGGACCTGGGGTAGAGCAGAGAGTAATCAGAAGGGTGAGACCCTGCATATGTTGAAGAAGAAGAACTGAGAGTCTTCATTGGCCAGAAGAGACTTTATAAAAAAAAATTACTCTGAGGGTGTATTAAATAGATATCTATGGGTACACTGCTATCTCCCATGGGTTATCTTAAAGAGTCTTTAATAAAGTCCATAAGGCTTGCTGAGGCTTTTTTAAAAACTGGATTCCCTAGGAGATAATTAGATGGTGGTACTTAAGTCTATGTCTAGGTTGACAGATTTTGCAGGGAAGACGAACTTGAGAACAGTGAAGGTCCTGAGAGTGTAAGTACATGGAAATTAGAAAAAAATAATAAAGGGAATTAGGAAAACTGTGGACTTCGAAGGTCATGTATTAGTGAGTCAGACCTGAGGTTTCTAAGGAGTTATATACACAGTTGCTATTTGGATTACTTGTTGATAAAGATAAGTGGAAAAACTAGAGTCGTTTCCAAGTGTAGGTAAGATATAATGAGAGGATGGAGGTGGAAAGTAGGGAGGCCCAGAGAGAAGTGGGAAGGTCATATTGGGCCAAGATGGTGGTAATATCCAGCAGAACAGATGGTAGGGCAGACTATGGGTTCATCTTTTTCATTTCGGCCCCCCACCTCATCCGTAATAATTCTTTGGGAATATTTCATGGCTCTGTGATGCAGGTACAGAATTCGAGTGAGGAGACTACACCCTCAGTGTCCAGCTGTCTGAGTCCTCAGTGTGCTTCAAATGATGGAGAACTATTGTTTCTTTATGAGAAGAGTTAGTACCTCGTAGCTAAGCTTAAGCTGGAGCTTATGCAATATTGATTCCATTTTATATATACTGTTGGCATGGAGGTTCCTCCTCCTCTTTTCTTGACCATTATGAAATGAATCTATATTTCTCAATATTTGGGTATATCAGGTAAATACATTAAGTAAAGGAATCTTATATATTGCTCCCTGCATAATTTGCTCTTTCTTTTTTATTTTAAAGAAATTCACGTTATTAATTAATTAATTAATTAATTAATTAATTAATTATGACTGTGTTGAGTCTTTGTTTCCGTGCGAGGGCTTTCTCCAGTTGTGGCAAGTGGGGACCACTCTTCATCGCGGTGCGCGGGCCTCTCACCATCGCGTCCTCTCTTGTTGCGGAGCACAGGCTCCAGACGCGCAGGCTCAGTAATTGTGGCTCATGGGCCCAGTTACTCCGCGGCATGTGGGATCTTCACAGACCAGGGCTCAAACCCGCATCCCCTGCATTGGCAGGCAGACTCTCAACCACTGCGCCACCAGGGAAGCCCGTTTGCTCTTTCTTGTTTCTCTTTTACCTTTACTAAATTAGCACAGGGAGAGACCTTGAAATGTTCTAATCAGGAGACATTAGAACATCATATTTCTAGAGAGGTTGGTTGGACAGAGCAGGGGTCCCAGTGAAAATCAAAGCTTCTGTTTCTACTTAGAAGTGTACCTGTATAGAGTAGAGGGCTCCAGGAAATATCCTAGAATATTCCAATGTCCCTGCAGGAGATCATTAACAGAGGTAGGATCTGGTACCAGATCAGTGTACTATGACATGTTTGTCAGTCATCTGATGTGAGATTCTCAGAGCCAATCCCATATGGTAGGGCTGAGTGCAGAATGATGAAGAACCTGTGAAAGCCTTTGATTTCATGTTAAAGATGAAGCTCTGATTTCGGGTAGAATTTTCTTACCTGACTGAATGTCACCCTTCTGTGGTGATGAGATTCTGTGCTTTACCTCCGTTGGTGACCACTGACTGAAAATCATTAGAGAGTCATGTCTAGAAAGCATTCTTTATTTAATTTCTTAAAGAAGAAAACATAGAAAACATTTTTATCCACTTTCAAATTGAGGATCAAAGGGAATGACATCAGTGAAAATGTCAGAGTAAGGAGCTCTGGCTTGTGTCCACCCCCAGAAACACTAACATACGTGGTACAACCTGTCAAAATGATCTTATCAACACATGTAAGTTTTCTTTTCTTTTCGCCCTGTAGATTTATCTTTCATTGAAACTTTGCTTACTAGAGGATGTGGAGAATAAACAGGGAAGTAGAAACTGTATTTCCTGATGAGAGAATCACTAAGTCACATTAGCTGTTCTGAGCTACGTCTTACTCACCGTGACTGTAATTAAAACAAACAAACAAAACACTTTTTTTTGGTAAGTCAGTTCTGACATTTCCTCGTTAAAGACATGGTAACATGGTAACATGGTAACAGATACAGACTTAGACATTTGCCTGCCTCTGTCTTTCCGATTCTTGTGGTCTTAGGTAATAGGCCCAAAAGGTGCCCTGCCGCATCATCTGGTAGCTCAATTTTTACCTTTTCAAGCAGCTCCATTCAGTTTTTGTTAGTGCTGTTACCACTTTACATCCCAGCAGCAGCTAGAAGGTACAGAGTTCTCTAAAACCCCTTCAACATTTATAGTTTGTAGACTTTTGCTGATGGTCATTTGACTGGTGTGAGCTGAAACCTTTTTCGACATTGGATTTGCATATGGCTAATAATTCCTTATACTAAGCTTTAGGCATGTCCTTTTTTTCTTTTCCTTTTTTTTGAAGAGTGACTACAACTTCCCTCTTCTTATTGACTTCTTGAAAAATTTGTCTTGTGTTGAATTTTCTTGCGTATTCCCTACCGCAGAGCATTTTTTGAGGGCAGGTGTCATTTACAGCCCTGCAGTCCTTGTGACTATTAAGC